>NC_053027.1:352773584-352795065 GCF_003073215.2 Triticum urartu | reverse complement strand
CGAGAAGATATCTATCCCTGTAAGCCGGCTTTCTCATGACACAATCAATGTTTTAACCTTGACAAGTTCAGGGTCTCATTTAATAGATTGACTTGTCAAGAATAGGGCGGGTCATCCAGGATTACCTGGTCGAGGAGCATCTTGCATACAGGCTGGATAACCCGGATTTTTGGTGAATACACCTGTGTCCAGGCCAATCAAAAGGGTGAATATAGCTATGTTCATTGAACAGGAAGCCCCCAAGTGATATGTTTCTAAGCTGTGCTCAACGGATACCTATGTTTGAGCTGTGTTGTGCATCAAACTCTCTTTGGTCCCTATAACTTGGGCATCAAGCCTCTTAAATGATCATATGAAATGACAATAAAGACTCAGTGTTGAAGAAATGAAATGATATAGGCCCTGAATTATCAGGGATGCCAACTTTATTATTTTCATTATATTATATACATCATCAAAATATGTACATCACAAGAGCTGGTGGCTCAAGTATAGTAAGGCCGAAGATGAGCGATATTCCACGGCCGACGAGTCTCCTCCTCCGATGTGTGTGAGTCCTTGTGGTCTCGAACATCGATAAGATAGTATGACCCATTATTCAGATTCTTGATGACCACAAAAGGCCCTTCCCAAGGTGGGCATAGTTTATGCATATCAGTCTGATCCTGGATAAGCCGGAGCACCAAGTCGCCTTCTTGAAAGGTTCTGGATTTAACCCGACAACTATGATAACGACGCAGATCTTGCTGGTAAATCGCCGAACGAGCCGCCGCAAGGTCACGCTCCTCATCCAACAGGTCAAGTGCATCCTGACATGCTTTTTCATTATCAGCTTCAACATAGGCCGCCACACAGGGTGAATAATGATGGATGTCACTAGGGAGAACTGGCTCTGCTTCGTAAACCATGAAGAAAGGTGTGTAACCTGTAGATCTGTTGGGGGTAGTATTGATACTCCATAACACTGAGGGTAACTCCTCCACCCAACAACCCAGCGTACTTTGCAAAAGGACCATAAGCCGGGCTTGATGCCTCACAGAATCTCTTGATTGGCTCTTTCAGCTTGACCATTGGACTGGGGGTGAGCCACTAATGATACGTCAAGTCGAATATGCTCTCGCTGACAAAACTCTTTCATAGCACCCTTGGACAGATTAGTGCCATTATCAGTTATGATGCTATGGGGAAAACCAAACCAAAAGATCACCTTTTTGATGAATTGAACCGTCGTCACTGCATCACACTTACTAACCGGCTCTGCTTCAACCCACTTTGTAAATTTGTCAACCGCCACCAAAAGGTGGGTATTTTTATCCTTGGACCTTTTGAAAGGCCCAACCATATCAAGCCCCCAGTTTGCAAATGGCCAAGCAATTGGAATCATCATCAATTCTTGAGCTGGCACATGAGCTCGTCGTGAGAATTTCTGACAACCATCACATTTACTGACTAAATCCTCAGCATCAGCATGAGCTGTCAGTAAATAAAACCCATGACGGAAAGCCTTGTCTACAAGAGACTTAGAACCTGCATGATGACCACAATCTCCTTCATGAATCTCTCGCATAATATCACAGCCTTCTTCAGGAGACACACAATGTTGAAATGCCCCTGTGAGGGTCCTGGATTAGGGGTGTTCGGGTAGCGGACTATACTTCAGCCGGACTCAGACTATGAGATAACAAAGATTGAAGACTTCGTCTCGTGTCCGGATGGGACTTTCCTTGGCGTGGAAGGCACAAGCTTTGGCGATACGGATATTCCAAGATTCTCCTACCATTGTAACCGACTTTGTGTAACCCTAACCCTCTTCGGTCTATATAAACCGGAGGGTTTTAGTCCGGTAGGACAACTTCATCATACACAACCATACCATAGGGCTAGCTTTTTAGGGTTTAGCCTCCTTGATCTTGTGGTAGATCTACTCTTGTACTACCCATATCATCAATATTAATCAAGCAGGATGTAGGGTTTTACCTCCATCGAGAGGGCTCGAACCTGGTAAAACCTCGTGTTCCTTGCCTCCTGTTACCATCCGGCCTTGACGCATAGTTCGGGACCCCCTACCGAGATCCGCCGGTTTTTACACGACATTGGTGCTTTTATGAGAGTTCCTCTGTGTCAGTCGCCTTTAGGCCGATGGCTCCTTCAATAATCAACAATGATGCAGTCCAGGGTGAGACTTTTCTCCCCGGATAGGTCTTCGTCTTTCAGCGGCTTCGCACTACGGGCCAATTCGCTTGGCCACCTCGAACTGATCAAAAGCTACGCCCCTGGCCATCAGGTCAGTTTGGAAGCCTAAACTACACGGCTGACATCCGCGGGGACTTGATCTTCGACGGATTCGAGCCACAGCCAAGCGCGCCGCACTGTCTCGATGGGCATGATATAGCTCTGCCGCCGAACAGCGCCTTGGAGGCCGCACACGCATCGGTTCCGACCATTGATTCGGAGCCTACTGCGCCGATCGAGGATCAGCGGTTGGACGCTGCCTCAGGGGCTGCGATCTCAGAGGCGATCGAGCCGAACTCCAGCCCCGCACTCCGCATGGCCCGTGACTCCGAGGAGCCGGATTCCTTCCCGAACTCCGAGCCCCCCGCGCCCCTGCCGATCGAATCCGATTGGGCGCCGATAATGGAGTTCACCGCCGCAGACATCTTTCAGCACTCGCCCTTCGGCGACATCCTGAATTCACTAAAGTCTCTCTCTTTATCAGGAGAGCCCTGGCCGGACTACGGTCAGCAAGGATGGGATTCGGATGATGAAGAAATTCAAAACCCACCCACCACCCACTTCGTAGCCACTGTCGACGACTTAACCGACATGCTCGACTTCGACTCCGAAGACATCGACGGTATGGACGACGATGCAGGAGACAACCAAGAACCAACGCCTATAGGGCATTGGACAGCCACCTCATCTCACGATGTGTACATGGTGGATACCCCTAAAGGAAGCAACAACGAGGAAAACGGGGATGGAAAGAGGGATCGATCTCTCGAAAAACAATCAAAGCGTCGGCGTAAACGCCGACCCAAGCCCCGCCTCGATAAAGACCCAGCCATAGAGCAGGATGAGCCGGTAGACGACGAGCATGCCTTAGAGCAACCGTCCCAACAGGACAACCCGGATAGAGAAACCGAACATCCCTCCCCCGGCGAAAATGGCATTCCGGACGACCCTACGCCGGACAAGCCCACGAAGCAGAAGAACCTCCACAAACGGCTCGTTGCAACCGCACGCAGCCTGAAAAAGCAGAAGCGGAAGCTAAAAACTGCGGAAGATGCACTCAGGATCAGATGGAGTAAAGTAATCAATACCGCAGACAAATACGGCGACAGTCGCCGCACTAAAAGCTATCCGAAGAGAAAGCTACTGCCTGAATTCGACGAGGAGGCCTTAGAGCCCTCGCATTCCAAAAGTGAGAAAGCCACACGGTCGGATAGACGACCCCATGGCCAGCATAAAGCGGCAAGCAGCGCCGCACTTAAGCCGGCATGCGACCCACTTAAGGATTCGCATCATGGCCCAGCCAGGTCCATTTACGGGCCAAGAAAGCAAGCTCTCGTAAGCAATGCAATAAAGCCATTATCAGAATCCGGCACACCCAAATACAGGGGTGCCGCACACCCCCTATGTTTCACCGATGAGGTCCTGGATTATGAATTTCCAGCGGGATTCAAACCCGTAAACATAGAGGCATATGATGGAACAACAGACCCTGGAGTCTGGATCGAGGATTATATCCTCCACATACATATGGCTAGAGGAGATGACCTCCACGCCATAAAATACTTACCCCTCAAGCTTAAAGGGCCAGCCCGGCATTGGCTCAAAAGCCTTCCTGAAAACACAATCGGAAGTTGGGAAGAGCTCGAGGACGCTTTCCGAGCAAATTTTCAAGGGACCTATGTCCGCCCTCCGGATGCAGACGATCTTAGTCACATAACTCAACAGCCCGGAGAGTCAGCTCGGCAATTCTGGAATAGATTTCTTACTAAAAAGAATCAGATAGTCGACTGTCCGGACGCTGAAGCCTTAGCGGCTTTCAGGCATAATGTCCGAGACGAATGGCTCGCCAGACACCTCGGCCA
The DNA here is from genome assembly GCF_003073215.2 of Triticum urartu. NCBI lineage: Eukaryota > Viridiplantae > Streptophyta > Magnoliopsida > Poales > Poaceae > Triticum > Triticum urartu. The sequence continues at coordinate 352,790,971 of NC_053027.1, read as the reverse complement.
AGAAAAGCCAAGAACAATGGCCGCACTAACAAGCCTCATGACCCGCTTTTGCGCAGGAGAGGACAGCTGGTTGGCAAGATGCAGCACCAGTGACCCAAGTACATCCGAAACTAGGGATGGAAACGGAAAACCGCGACGCAATAAGGACCGTCGCCGGACTAAGGAAAAAAGTCCGAAGAGCACGGCAGTCAACGCCGGATTCAAAAGCTCACGACAGAATCAGAAAAAGCCGCCCCTCCAAGATAACAGGGACGACCTATCCAACCTAAACAAAATCTTGGATAGGATATGTCAAATACACAGCACTCCCGGAAAGCCTGCTAACCATACCCACAGAGATTGTTGGGTTTTCAAACAATCCGGCAGACTCAACGCCGAACACAAGGGGCTCGACACACCAAGCGAAGACGAGGACGAACCCCAAAAGCAGAGTACCAGGAAACAAAAGAATTTCCCACAAGAAGTAAAAACAGTAAACTTACTCCACATAACAAAACGTGCGGCGCCCATAAAGGTACGCGCCCCACGGCCTATCCCAAAGGAATCCCGCCACTGGTTGTCAAAACCAATCATCTTCGATCATCTGGATTATTCTAGAAGTGTCAGGAACCCAGGCTGGACTGCCCTGGTACTCGATCCAATAATTGGCGGACTCCAGTTTTCAAATGTCCTTATGGACGGTGGCAGCGGACTCAACCTGATATATCAGGACTCAATCCGCCACATGGGGATCGACCCAAAAAGAATTCGCCACAGCAAAACCTCCTTTCAAGGAGTAACGCCAGGTCCGGACACCCATTGCATGGGTTTTCTCCGGCTCGAGGTTATTTTCGGCTCTGCCGATAACTTCCGTCGCGAAAAGCTGACTTTCCACATCGTCCCATTCTCAAGTCGCTATCAAGCACTACTGGGACGCGAAGCTTTCGCCCGCTTTAACGCAATACCGCATTATGCATCTCTTACGCTTAAGATGCCCGGTCCACGCGGCATCATCTCCTTAAAGGGGAAGCAGTGAGAACACCTCCCCCAAGCGGAGGATTGTGCGGCCGCTTTAACAGCCCCACAATACAATGGCTTCACCAGCCAGAACATCGGAACAGGTCATTAAGACCACGGACACGGATAGACGAGTCCGGCACAAAAGTATCGTTGATAAAGGCTTAGTGGCCATATACCCCTGCACTAGGGGCTTCACACGTATAAAATAAGAGACAATAAAGCTCAATTTTTCATATTTTACTTTACACTTTGTTTATTTCATATAACTTTTGTTCGGCACGCCCCTTTTTCAACTTAGTTGCTCTCTTTTTACAGATGAACGTCGTGCTGCGCCCGTCCAGGATACGGCACAACGGAGACACAGGCGCAGACGTGCAGTAGGGACCCGTTCCAAGGATTCTTTTCAGATTAAGACCCTGCGTAAACCTTTTTTACTGTCTCTTGTTGATACACATCCCCTGGTTCTATGACCAAGGAGGAGGCTGGCGTCTTGGCATGTGGCCACGTCAGAATTCTTGCGCGTACCTGGACACTAGGGGCTTATACCTCAGAGCGTTACCTCGCCCGCTCTCATAAAGACCGAATACCTTAGGGAGTGTTCGGCGTCGCGAGTTTGGCCTTATATGCATCAGCTCCGAGTCATGATTTTGGTCAAATGTTGGGTTGCCCGGCTCCTGTGTTCGGCCGCCTTACGTTCCGCTCTATCGGCTAAGGCGGCACCAGGAGAACTACTGCGATTGTGCCCTGGTTCGGCCAGGCGAGCACCTCAGTAGAGAAAGCCGAAAACCGACTGTCATGATATGGCGTGAGACTGGTCAACCACTCGATGACTCTCCGGAATCTGTAGGATTCCTCCGCATTAATGAAGGGCCGTTTCCCGGCCAGGCACATACGCGCCCCGAATTCGGGCGAGCGCAGTCGCCACCAGGGGCTACCTAAATAGTCCCATTGTCAAGCTCCTATGGCTAAGTGAAAGTGTTAAAGCATTATAGTCCGGTTGCCTAGCTCGCTGCGCTATCACCTCCTTTGTAGGACCAAGACGTTGGATTAAGTGTGAAAATGCGCCTTCTGCGAGCACCCCCGCACTATGTGCGTGGGGGCTGAAGCCAACGACTGCAATCTTTCAGATTTTGTATATATATCTTAAAAGGCCGCACAGGAGGTGTTCCAAATACTTGAAGGCACAAGTATAAAAGGCTACTACAATTCATCAAAATATTGCTTTATAATTACATATGCTATCAGAACATAGCATCCTTCGAGCACTGCGTCTCTATTACACGAGCGCCTTCAAGGACTTCCTGAAAATAGTGCTCGGAGGGTACTCGGCTTTTGTCCGAATCTCGGGATGCAACAACGGTGGTCTCCATCTCTGCCCAGTATGTCTTGACACGGGCAAGAGCCATCCGTGCGCCCTCTATGCATGCTGACCTCTTCATCGCATTGATACGTGGCACCGCGTCAAGGAATTGCTGCACCAAGCTGAAATAACTCTTCGGCTCCGATCTCCCCGGCCACAGATGACCCATGACGTACTTCATGGCGAGTCCGGACAATCTATTCAGTTCGGCCCATTGAGCCAGACGATCGTCCACTGCCAGTGGACGCTCTGGATTCTGGAACTGCGACCAGAAAAGCCTTTCCACTTCGCGATCTTCTTGATCTCGAAAGTATTCGGTCGCATCAGCAGCACTCGCTGCCAAATCCAGATAGGTGTCCTCCGCACTCCACATCCGGTCCAACGGAGCAAACTTCGGATCGCAAAACTTCCTCCGCAGCATAAAGGGCTTTCCAGCCGCAATCTGTCCGGCCTGACGCAGCTCCTCCTTCGCAGCTCTCATCGCAGAGCGAGCGTCCTTGGCATCAGCAACGGCCTTCTCTAAGTCCGTCTGTCTCGCCCGGTCTTCTTTCTCAAGAAACTTGCAACGGTCAGCAGCACTTTTTAACTTCACGGCCATCACGGCCATCTCCTTCTTGCTTCGGCAGTGAGCAGCCTGTTCGGCTCTCAGCTCTTCAAGGGCCTTCTCGGCAGCCGCATCACTTTTCCTGGCTTGTTCCTTAGCTCGGGCAAGTTCCGCCCGAAGACTCTCCACGGCGGCCGCACCATCTGCGTCAAGCACACACATTGTAAGATACTGGCATAAAGCTCCTCTTACCAGATGCCGCCCGAGGAATTGCATACCTTGAGCCTCATCAAGCCGCTCGTTGACGAGCGCGATGTCGGCATCTGCCACGTCAAGTTGCCGCTTTAGTTCGGCAAAATCATCAGTTCGGCTCGATTCCGGACACTTCGCCACCTGTATACAAAGGCGACATTTTAGACCTGGGATTATGATCCTCTGCGCGCCGTCAATTTTGACAACGCACAGAGTCTCAGGGGCTACTATCTACACAGGGCGCATCTTGTTTATGCGCAACTGACAAAGAAGTACATTATCAAACGTACCTCAAAACCCGTCAGCAAACTTCTGACGGCCTCATGCAATCCGCTTTCCGCGGACGAAATCCTTCCAATCACCGTACCCATCAATGCACGGTGCTCCTCTGAGATAGAAGCTCGCCCCAGCAGAATCATCAGCTCCTCCGACCGCGCATCGGACGGTGCCGGACTCGTCCTATGACCTCCATCGAAGGCCGGACGCGGAGAACCTTGGGGGGACATATGGCTACCTTCCACCCCTGCCGGATTCGGAGAAACCCTCCGCGACGACACCTCAGGGTCGCCCGCCTCGCCAGGCGGTACGGCAGGGGGAGGCGTTCCACTCTCCATCATCTCCGGAAGAAGATCCCCCGAAGACGAGCTCTGCTGAGAAGGGCTGAGGTCCGAGCTACAAAGTAAAATTTCGGTTAATCTTCTCAGATAAAAAGCAAGGATTTCTCTCATCCCTCTAAAGGAAAATCTTTCTCTACTTACGGCTCGCTGGAGGGCTGATCCCTTTGAGGGCGTAGTTCGGCCGAGGATCTCCCCGGCGTCGGACCCTCTGACGAGGACTTTTTCCCCCGCTTTGAGGCCATGGTCTCCGGGTCGTCAGAGGCGGCCCTCTTCTTCCCCTTAGGAGAGGAATTGTCGGTTCTTCCCTTCGGAGCAGCCTCCTTCGAGGAGGCCATAGTTTCCTTGTCCTCCCCCTCACTTCCCTCCAAAGGCACGATCTTCAACATCCTGACTAGCACGGGATCCGGCCTGGTCTCAGGAAGGGGAGCCGGACACCTGATCAGCTTTGCCTTCGCTATCCACTCCTGTTTAAAAGGACAACTCTTTTAGGGGCGAATTTATGACAATTTTACGGATAGCGAGTCCGGGCACAAGGTTACTTACTTGAGTATCCGGGCGATTGCAGCTTAAACCTGCGTCCTCGGTCAAATCCGGACACATTGCTTGTGATCCGAAGAACATTTTATACATCTCCACGGGCGTTGCGCCCATAAAATGCTGGAGAGCTCGTGGTCCCTCCGGATTAAACTCCCACAGACGAAGGGAGCGACGTTTGCCGGGCAGTGTTCGGCGAATCAGCATGACCTGCGTCACCTTGACCAGGTTGAGGTCTCTTTCTAAGAGATCCCTAATGCGGCCCTGCAACAAGGGCACGTCTTTGGATAACCCCCAATCTAATCCTTTGTTGACCCATGACGCTAGCCGTGGTGGGGGACCCGAGCGAAAGGCAGGAGGCGCCACCCACTTGGCGCTCCTGGGAGCGGTGATATAGAACCACTCTCGTTGCCACAAGCCGAGCTCCTCTTGAAAGGAGCCCTCGGGCCATGGAGCATCAGCATTCTTACTTATGACAGCGCCTCCGCACTCTGCGTGCCGTCCCTCGATCATCTTCGGCTCCACTCCAAAAGTCTTGAGCCATAATCCGAAGTGAGGAGTAACACGGAGGAACGCTTCGCACACAACGATGAATGAGGAAATGTGGAGGATGGACTCCGGAGCTAAGTCATGAAATTCCAGCCCATAATAGAACATCAGCCCCCTCACGAAGGGATCCATCGGGAAGCCTAACCCCCGAAGGAAGTGAGACATGAACACTACGCTCTCACCGGGCTGGGGACTGGGAATAGCCTGCCTTTGAGCAGGCAACCTATGCGAAATTTCGGCGGTCAAGAACTTAGCCTCTCTCAACTTTAGCACGTCCTCCTCCGTCACATCCATCGGCCTTGAAGGTCGGAACCGGACATTGTCGAAGGTCCGAAGCGCCTGGAATCTGGAGCCTAGGGTGTTGGAACTCGAGGCGACGGGCGAACTTGTTTTGAGATTGGAGAAAAGGAGTAAGGCCTTGGTCTCTTTATAAGAGGTTGAATACCAGGAGCCCTCCCGTAACCGTTTGGGACTCGCCTTTAATCGAGAAGACATGCTAACGGGCACGATTGGGTTACCCACGTCCGTATTGATGAGAATCCCGTAAATAAAGGGGACACGATCTCTGCTTTGACAAGACGTGCCAAGGAAACCGCCTCGCAAAACACGCTGAGGTGGAAAAGTGAAAACGATTCGAATAAAGGCTTGGCCGTAGTGTGATGTCACGCTGTGGAATACGTCAGCAGATTAGATTTGTGTTAATATTATTCTCTCTGTGGCAATATGTGGAAACTTATTTTGCAGAGCCGGACACTACTCTTGGTGTTTACAAACTTTTATGAAGAATTTGGAGGAGGAACCCGCCTTGCAATGCCGAAGACAATCTACGCGCCGGACTCGTCGTCATTGAAGCCTGGTTCAGGGGCTACTGAGGGAGTCCTGGATTAGGGGGTGTTCGGGTAGCCAGACTATACCTTCAGCCGGACTCCAGGACTATGAAGATACAAGATTGAAGACTTCGTCCCGTGTCCGGATGGGACTTTCCTTGGCGTGGAAGGCAAGCTTGGCGATGCGGATATTCAAGATCTCCTACCATTGTAACCGACTTTGTGTAACCCTAACCCTCTCCGGTGTTTATATAAACCGAAGGGTTTTAGTCCGTAGGACAACTTCATCATACAATAATCATACCATAGGCTAGCTTCTAGGGTTTAGCCTCCTTGATCTCGTGGTAGATCTACTCTTGTACTATCCATATCATCAATATTAATCAAGCAGGACGTAGGGTTTTACCTCCATCAAGAGGGCCCGAACCTGGGTAAAACATCGTGTTCCTTGCCTCCTGTTACCATCCGGCCTAGACGCACAGTTCGGGACCCCCTACCCGAGATCCGCCAGTTTTGACACCGACACCCTGTGACACTGTGATGATGCAACTCTCCATTGACAATGGTCATTGACTTAGACCATTGGGTTATCTGCCTGGCCAAAGTTTCATCCTCAGGTAACTCGCCCCGGGTCATATAAGCCAATTATGGAACTGTCCAATCAGAAATAACATGAAGAGCCGCCACTAATTGTGCTTTTGGGTCAGGAATAGCTAAGTCTTCCTCTGTAGGCAATTTGACTGAAGGTTTATGCAGAATATCCAGGAAGGTGTTAGGTGGCACCGGCTTACGCTGGGACCCTAACCAGCTCAAAGCATCAGCCACCTCATTTTTCCCATGATCAACATGTTGCACTTGATAACCTTTGAAATGGCGAGTGATAGCATCAACCTCTCAGCGATAAGCCGCCATGAGTGGATCCTTGGAATCCCAAGTACCAAAAACTTGTTGGGCCACCAGGTCTGAGTCACCAAAACACCTCACTTGGCTTAAGTTCATCTCCTTAGCCATCCGAAGACCATGGAGCAAGGCCTCATACTCAGCTGCATTGTTAGTACAAGGGAACATCAACCGGAGAATGTAAGAAAATTTATCACCTCGCGAGGAAGTCAAGACAACTCCAGCCCCCGAGCCCTCCAACTGCCTAGATCCATCAAAGTGAATAGTCCAATATGTGCTATCCGGCTTCTCCTCAGGCATCTGCAACTCTGTCCAATCATTGATAAAATCCACAAGTGCTTGAGACTTGATGGCTGTGCGAGGCATATACTTCAAACCATGGGGTCCAAGCTCAATGGCCCACTTGGCTACCCGACCTGTGGCTTCTCTATTTTGAATAATATCCCCTAAAGGAGCATAACTAACCATAGTGATGCGATGACCCAGAAAGTACTGCTTGAGCTTCCGGCTAGCCATGAACACCCCATATACAAGCTTCTGCCAATGTGGATACCTCTGCTTGGACTCAATAAGCACCTCACTAATGTAGTAAACCGGATGCTCCTTGCCTGATTCCTTCCTTTCCACCACAATGGGGCTCGGCTATTGGCAGCCACATATAACAACAAAGGCTCCTTATCAATGGGAGCAGCAAGAACCGGCAGCTCAGCCAACTGTTTCTTCAGGGCCTCAAACGCCTGATTAGTAGCATCACTCCAAACAAAATGATCTATCTTCTTCATCATCTGATAAAGAGGGATGGCCTTCTGACCCAACCGGATTATACTGGGGACTCGCCTTCAACTGGTAGAGCTGCCAATCGTGATGCCGCAGCAATCATATTGTCAAAAGGGTTAGAATAATGACCCGGTGGTGTCGAAACATGTTGAGGCGGAATATTGTTCACGCGCAGAGAGTCCATCGTGCATGGCTGAACCAGAGCTCCGGCTCTAGGCGCTTCGACCATCCGGTTTACCACCGGCGGATCACCGGTCCCCGCTCCACGCGTGTTAAAGAGGATTCTTGGCTCATAAACTGGGGGCAGATGACTCCGATGTCTCCTTCTCATGACCTCATTTGAAGCATTCTGATCCAACGTGAGCCGGAAGGAATCGACTTGGATCCGCTATGCCTGTGCATCCAAAATGGCTCGTTCTGCAGCCATCCTGGTGTTCTCAGCCGCCAAGTCTTCCTTAGCTTGAGCTATCTCATCTCGCAACTTAGCCACATCCACCTTGTGCTGATCTTAGTTGTCCAGGGTTACCTTCACCCCCATCAAAGTTGCCAGTGCCTCTAACAATTCGGTGAGAACTTGAGCCAGCAGGCGCGCAGAGGCACTAGCTCCATCCGCCATCGCATCCATCGAACTAGAGGTCATGGCCGCGACGGTTGATGAACCAAGCGTCGGTTGTGTACCAGCCATGAAAACCGTAACCCTGTTCGGCGGCTCAAAGGGGTCCAGAATACTATCACCATCGGAATAGCCCCCGAGCCGCCCGTCTTGAAGTTGATATAATGAGCTGGTCTCGCCTGTGGACGACTCACCATCAGAATACACGGCCGTCTCACAGCCAGTTACAGATCCATCCTCAATTTTTGCCCCATGGATAAAACCAACAAAGGCACGTTTCATGGTGGGCTGAACCCGGGAGGGTCGTGCACGCTGAGTTGTCTCAGTGATGTCGGTGCAGATGTCTGGCTTAGGGCTCGGTTCACCGATCTTGCCGATGAAGACGTGTATTCCACCGAAGGGGACTCGATACCCGTAATCGATTGAGCCAGCCTCGGGGCCCCAGCCTGCATCGTCGATGTAGAGCTTGCTGCGATGAATCTTGGTCATCTGGACCACAACATATCCCTTGATCCCTTCAAAGTTACCCTTCAAGAACTCTAAACCACCATGCTCTAGCCCCATGGTGGGCGCCAACTGTCGTGGAATTTTCACGACAGATGTCCTAGTGAAAGGACTTAGTCGTGGAGCCATCGCAACTAGGTTAGCTTAAAGGGATTAAACGGGACAAAGGACACAAGAGTTTATACTGGTCCGGCCCCTTGTGATGAAGGTAAAAGCCTAATCCAGTTGAGGTGGTATTGCTTGGTTTCGATTACTAGGGAGCGAACAAGATTGACCTAGCTTTCGATCTCTTGTTTCTTGTCCTGAACCGCCGCCGGGTTGTCCCTTTATATACACAGGTTGACGCCCAGCGGCTCACAGAGTCCCGGCCGCTTTATACACAACATGTCTGGCTCGGTGACTAATTACACATGCCTTATACTACAAGTCATACATATATGGCGGTTTACACCTCCGGGCCTTAAGTCGCCTTTGAGTTTTGGGCCTCCAATAAGCCTTCTTCGTGAACCGCCATCTTCATGGGCTTTGTCATAACAAGCCACCAACGGTATAACCCGGCCCCTCCTGGACGGGTCATACCCAATAGTTATATCCCCAACAGTTATTATGGCCTAGTTTTAAAAAATAGGTTATTGCGGCCACTAGCAAACCGCGGAAAAAGAACTGCACTAACTACAAGCAAACAAATAAACAAGACAACAAGGAAATAAATAAGAAGCAACTTATGCTAGGCTATCACGGCTATTACACATATTACATCCACTGGGCATCAAAGTTCGCCACCAGTGCAAATATAGGGAACAAAGCAGCATATCATATACACTGGTTGTCAAAGTTGGACCAGTGCAAATAAACGCCGCAGCAAAACAAGTACTGACAAAACCACTTCAGAAGAGCTTCAAGAAACAATATCCTGGGTACCCATAATGCTGGCAAGATGCTTAGCAAGCTTATTAACTTTCTCTTGTTTGGCGCTTAAATCCTCCAGCACTTGCTGTTGCACCAGAAAGTATGCATCTGAATTCTGCAGGGACTTCCTCAGTCCTTCGGCTTCCTGTCGCATAACATCTGATCGAATGTCTTTCAACTTGAAGTTGAGACTCAAGAAGCCGAACTGATTCAGGCAACGAGTTCGAAGAGCTGGTGCCAGCAGTGGTAGCCAGTAACTCGAACACTACATCAAGACAGGACTTTGGGGTTGTCTCAGTGTCTTCAATATAGTTTTTATCAGCTTTCTTGGAGACCAACAGGGATGTCTCACTATCTTGAACCTTATCTGCATTACTTCCTTTACCATTGCATAACAGGGTACTCTTCTCCAATATTTTATCCGCGTTCTAAAAGAGAAACAAACAAAGACATCTCAGGTTTACAATGTAGTATATGAAACTCATTTTGGTAAACCAGTTCAGTAGTAAGGTGGACAGGATAACAGCATGAAACAAACATATATCTATGTAGTATGGTCACTATATGGTCTATATCATTCTAGTTTATGTTGCCAAATCAAGATAGATACAGTTTGAATCATATCTATTTAAGACAAAGCAGCATAGACAAAATATAAGTGTGGGAAACTACACAGCAATAACAACACTTGTAATGTGCATGGCATGAGAACATAACTGTTTATTCAATTGAAACTAAAATCAACATAGAGCAAGTTACAACAGCAAACACGTTAAAGAAACAGGTTTAAAACATACCTGTTGCGCCATTGGAGTTTCAATTGCATCCTTCAAATTTGAAATTAGTTGGTATGAGTAAATACAGTGATGCAAGAGCAAAGTAGTATGAACCATAGCTACGGAACCTGACCTGAGAACAATTCTTCTTCTGCTTTAAGCGTTGACTTGGGTTCGGAGTGGTGGTCCTCGTGCTTTGGGGCACTGCAGTTGCCTTACTAACTGCTCGTGTTTGGGTGCTCTGTGGTGGAGACGGTGTTGTGTCAACGGGAACTGGGTGTCTATCTGCTGGGGTTGGGGTTAGAAGGGGTGTAGCTGGTTCTCTGTCCAACTGGGTAGGGGTACAATCTGCATGAGTGTGGGTTATGTGTGGTGGGGCTGGTTCTTGGGCAAGTACAACCGTGGTTCTACCTGCATCGACATGTAGCATGATCTTTTCTGAAGACCGTGTTTTTACTCCCACAGATACTGCCATCACTCCCTCCAATTGAAATGGCTGATAAACAAGAAAAGTAATTGAATGTACAGACATTGTAAGATAGACAGGTGCAATGGATAGTAGGGAAGAAAACAGGGCATGAAATAATTCACATTTATGTTGTCTAAGCAAACAGAATAGCAGGACATAATTTCACATATATGATGGCTAATTAAACAGGATAGCATGACACAATTTCACATGTATGATGGCTAACTAAACAGGATAGAATGACATACTTCAAAATATGATGACTATGTAAACAGGATGACATGATATAACTATACGATATGTCTATTAAAGTGGTTACATGCCAAAAACACAAACATGCCGTCGATGGAAACATGATGGCATGATATAATTCACGGATAGAATGACATAATTTAAAATATGATGACTATGTAAACAGGATGAGATGATATAACTATATTATGTCTTTAGAAAATGGGTTGGCATGCCATAATTCAGATACATGCTGTCTATGTAAACATCATGGCATGACATAATTCAAATATATGATTTATATACTAAGGAAGTGAGCAGAGGGCAATCGCATATATGATGTGTCAACTAAGGAGATGGCATTCAATATTGTGTATATGATGTAAAAACTAAGCATTGCAATACAACATATGCATTATATGAGTAATATAACCCTCCAAGTTTGAGCATACACCTCAGGGGGATAATAGGACTGGTCATCTGCCTCTGAATCCTCCTCTGAAGAGCTATCTGTAACCAGCAAGATATCTGCTTCAGCAGGTAGCATTGTCTGCTCTGAAGACCTTGTTTTCACTCCAGATTTCTCCATCACCAATTCAAATGGCTGATGCACAGGAAGAGCAGTTGAATATACAAACATTGTCGACAAAAGCAATGAGAAATACAAAAAAAGGACGGCATGATATAATTCACATATATGACGCTTGCCTAAACAGCATGGCATTGCATAATTCACATACATAATGCCTTGCAACAAGATAACATTGCATAATTCACATATATAATGTCTTGCAACAAGATGGGCATTGCATAATTCCCATATATGGTAATTAGACACTAAACAGGTGGCATTCACACAAAGCATGTCTAAACTAAGCAAATGACATAGCAATGCAAGATACTATACACACGATATGAGCAACATAACCCTGCCAAGTTAGGGCATGCACCTCGGGGGTGAAATATGACTGGTCATCTGTCTCTGTATCCTCCTCTGAGGAGCTATCGGTAACCAACAAGACATGCGCTTCGTCAGATAGCATTGTCTGCTCTGAAGACCTGTTTCCACTCCAGATTTTCCACATGACCGTGCCAAATGCTAATGCACAGGAAGAGTAATGAAATGTACTAAAAATTGTTGACAAATTAAACACGTAATAAAAAAATGATGGCATGATAATTCACATATAAGATGACTGGCTAACCCAGGGTGGCATTGCAAAATCACATATATGATGCTGGCTAAGACAAGATGGCATTGCATGATTCACATATTACGATAAAGAAACTAAATAGATGGCATTGACACAAAGCATGTCTTAAACTAAGCAGATGACATCTTAAATGTATACAGTAAAGCAATTGCAAGCACCATGCATGATACCACATCAGCATGCCCAAGTTAGAAGCGAAGACCTCATGGGGTAAATAGAGTGGTCTTCCTTCTGAATCCCCCTCATACAGTTAATCTCCTCTTGATTACGATCCAAAATGGGTAGAGGGGGGCTGCCTTTGCGCCCACCATGAAACGACGTCTGCATGAAATTTTATTGCCACGCAGGGCTCGTCTCTTTTGCTCTACATGATCAGTTCCATTGTGTACAATAACTGGCATGCATAGGAATAAAACATAGTGAGATTATGTAAGGAGTGCATGCACAAATCCAGAGTGATGGTAGCAAACTGTGGATAGACCCAAAACCAATGATAGCAGGCAGATAATAGCTTTAGTTAAAAAATACAGATAATGGCTCCTTTAATGTTTGTTTGCACCCAACATGAAACTCATAGTAGACAGAGATTAACCAGATAGTAGACAGATAGTACTGATTGCTGCCCCAATATGTACCCCACAACCATTTAAAAACTCAAGTTTCAACATTAGTTTGGACCTGACTCGGAGTCTAATAGGTGAACACGACGATAATGTAGCATGTCATCATATTAAGCGACGCATAACGTAAGCAGACACGGAAGAGTGCAACCTCTCTTGCGGACCCGTGTAGTCCTCAAGGTCATCTGCTCAGTTGATGATGGTAATGCAGTTGTCGTGGCTGCCGGCGGTGGGGAAGAAGATCTGAAGGCGGCGAAAGACAGTCTGGAGAGCGGATCCCTGCTGTGGTGAACCCTTCCCGTTGGAGCAGCTGAGCTGGGGTGGAACACAGCGCCGCAGGAGCAGGACAAACCACACAAGGTTTTCTTTGACACATATCTGTAACAGAAGTAATTGAGTAAGGGCTTGTTTGAATTTGAGGATTCTAACAATGCAGGGATAGGAAATAGACAGGAATAGGATAGGAATGCACGTGCAACAGAGAATTTAAAAACACAGGATTTCTGCCAATCTGGGTGTTTGATTCACAACAATTGGAAGATCACAGGATGCAAAAAAGCATGGTGAGATTAAGTCAAACCACAAGAAAATGTACGGTTATAATGCTATTATGCTACTATCTCTTAGTCTTGTGCTTGAATAGGAATATGAAAAGGAGAGAAGTGGAAATTAAAATTCCTACGGTTTTTCTTTCAAGGAGACACTAAAGGAACAAATCCTATAGTTTTCCTTTGCTCCATTCCTTTGCAAATTCATGAATAGTAGTACCATAGGAAACTTTCCAATTCCTATGTTTCATTTCACTTTTCCTTTCAAGCACTGGCGATTCTAGTAGGCAGGCTTGAGCAAGGAAAATCCTACACTAAAAAAATGTTTTTGTGCTACTTCTATTACTTTGGACCCAGGCCACTGCCATACTAGCTCAACTCCCAGGCCCATCGACAAATGCACAGCTCAAACACGCAGAGATAAATAATGATGGCGTTCAAGAGAGTCCATCACGGATAGCTAAGTTGCCTGGTACCTCACTGCTTGTCATATAGTAGGATAAAATAATCGTATTTCCCGTTACTACGAGTGCTCAGTGGACAATATATATAACATGTAGAGTAAAAAAGAGATGCAACAAGTGTACAACCTCTTTGGCGAAGCCATGTCGATCTCAGCGTGATTGGGTTGGCCGGTGAGGATGCTCCGGCTGACTTGGCTGTCGGAGGAGGGGAAGAAGATCTTAGGCGTTTGGAGATGGAGCCCGAGGTACTGCTCCGCTGTGATGGAGGGTTTCGTCGTTGGAGCAGCTCCGGTGAGTTGTACGACGCCGAGGCTGAAGCAGGACAAGAGAGACAACAACGTTAACCTGAGTGGAATTCTAATAGCATCTCCAATACATGACGTAAAATACATAACCACAAAGTGCTAGATGTAAAATACATCAGCCGCTCATCTCTGAACTAACTGAAACTGAATTTTCGAAACTGAACTTAACTGTCAAAACTGAACTTAACTGTCGAAACTGAATTTTGCTGTCGAAACTGAATTTTGCTGTCGAAACTGAACGCACTAGCAAGGTGAGGCTACACGTCGGTCGACTGACTTTTTCATCTCTGGTCAGTCGATTTTGCAGCCGTTGGATACGAAATCAAGGGCCTGCGGTTCATCTTCAACCTCCACCCCCCTGAGCCGGCCAAACAGCAGCCCCCGCCGCCCGCGGCCGGCGGTGCGCCGCCCCGCCCGCCCCGAAAACACTCCCCACCGCCGGTCCGCCGCCGCCCCGGCCATCCCCTCTAGGCCCCCGTGCCGAGCTTTTTCTCCGGCGATCCCCACGCCACCGCCCCGCCAGCCGCCACCGCCGGCGACCACCGCCCCATCCTGAACCCTAAGATAGATAGTGGGGTACCTCTCCGGCGAGCCCCCCTCCCGCTGCGGCTGGTTCTTCCTTCACCCCGGCGGCATCGGAGTGAAGTGTAGCTAAATCGGAGCAGCATCGCAAGCAAGAGCAAGAGCGAGAGCACAGCGCGAGCAAGAGCAATAGCAAGAGCAGACCAGGCAGGGGACCGAGAGCAAGAGCAGAGCAGCAGCGTGAGCGAGAGCTAAAGCAGCAGCAGGTCCTACTGATGTGGACGTCGCCGCCGAGGGAGCGACGCCGTGGAGGAAGTGGCCGGCGACGCCGCCGTGGATGGAGCCGCGCCGTGTCGGCTCGGGACCGAGCGCCGCAGCACCGTGAGATCGAATCAAGAAGAAAATGCGGCGATTAGTGTACAACCTCTTTGGTGGCGCCGATTAGGCCCAGCTTCATCCGAGGAAACGGTGATGATGATGCTCTTCCGTGGTGCAGGTGAAGACGGCGGTGTGGGAATGGAGGTGGCACGAAAGACGAGGGGAACGTCGGGGCAGCTCCTTGGAGGTGGAGGACGGTGTGGCTGAACCGGCGGGACGATGAGATCGACGACGGATCCTCATCCGGTACGGTGGATGAGGGACGTCGAGGTGTTGCTGTGGACGACGTCGTCGGGGAAGAGGCTCCGGCTGGGTGGCGGACGGAGCAGGGTGTGGGGTTTCGTCTGGGTTTTCGGCCTCGGTGTACGAATGGGTGGGCGGATGGGATGGCAGTGGGGAACCATGGCTTAGAGACGCGCTTGTCCGAAATGTGGGGTAAGTTACGAAAGTACCCCCACCGATTTGAGGCGGTTCTTTCGGTTCAGGGGTACCACGGGCATTTCGCGTGTTGGGATTTCACAGGAGGTGGGAGTTTTCGCGCGTTGTAATTTCGGAATAGCAAGGCGCGGGTTGAGATGGAGGGAGTTGTCGGAGCACAACGAGACAAAGATATATCTTAAATATTTCGGGCTAACAAGGCGCGGGTTGAAGAGGCGGGAGTTTCGCAGCACGATAGACAGAGACGCTAGCTTGAATTTTCGGCATAACAAGGCGCGGCTTGAAATTTCGGAAGAACAAGCTTAACGTGTACCCAAAAAAAGACAATTTGCACCTCAACACGCACAACACACACACAAACACCATTTAGACTAGAGTAAGGTACACGTGCATTGCACGCATGAGATTTGGTAACCAAATTATGAATAAATACCACATTATAGCATGCAAGCTTTGAGTCATATATGCATGATGTAGATGTTCGTTTAATTCTTATAGTTCATTTCATTCAAAATCATCTAGTTTTTATAAGAAAGCTAATCTATTTTAAGATTCATGGAATTGTGCGTCGTAAGACATAAAGTAAAAACAAATAATGGCAAATCATGTAGAAAAACATTTGGGCAATTCTGATACGGAAGATTCTAGAACAAATAAGAAGTGCTTGTGTTTTGATGTTTGTGCATTATGCTTAAGTTCAACCATGGAGTCTTCTAGATTATACATGTGGCGAAATCTGGTGGAATCTAGATGATATCCAACGGCCAGTAGTGCTCAAATTTGCCATCTTTGGACCATCGGATTCGCCTCATCCAACGACCATCTTTCAAAGTTAAAGTTACCCGCACACAATATAAAAAATATATAAAATATAAATATATATATAGGGGTATAGATATAGATATGTGATGCAAAAGCCGCCCATCATCTCCAATTAGAATAGTGTGTCCATGCACGGATGCGACGTGGCCAAATGATGTCTGCCATCGGTATCTCAAATTCAAATCAGTCTGACCTTGTTCAATGTGTATACATTACAACATGCTCGTTTCCAAACCACACCGCGCAGATCTCCGTTATATTCATGCATGCATGGGTTTCAAACATCAGGATCTCTTATTCAAATATTTGAATTCAACTTTACATTGATTGTGACCTCACCTATTCAGCTATTCTTTTACACCCACACAGTAGTCTTCTCTTTATAATTGTACCACTAACTTTCTCTCGTGCATGCATGCACACACACTACCAGTCGCATTATCCATCGCACGCATGCAATCTTTTTCTTCAGGTCGGTCTCCCATGAAGGCACACACCCACACACATCCCCCTCTCCATCATATCGGGCATTCTTTATCTCTCACGCGTGCATGCGCAACGATCGATGTTCCTCTATGTATGTGTGTATATAGCTAGGTCTTTCATAGTTTTCCACACAAACCGATCAATCGATATATCCAGTGAGGTCTCACCCTCTTTCCCACGTCCACATCGATCAATCTATACCTCTCTATATAGGATTAACATATATAGCTAATACACCCACATTAATTATGTATCCAACGTCCCCCTCTCATCATCCATGCCTTCCGCTTCATCTCTCAGACGCGTGCACAATGGCGAAGACAGGGGCAGTAAGGGCCCTGCCCCCTCCCCCCTAACATCACTATATATCAAGGCTAATATGAATGTGATCATTAGACAATTGCTGCTAAAAATGGTTTAAGTTCATGAATTGACCCTCCTCGTAAAGGATTAGCAATGCTGCCCCCTAGCTCATTTATTTTTCATGGCTCGCCACTGCGCACATCAGCGCACGTGTTCGCCCCCCTCTCTCTCTAAATATCGATCTCGCACTTGTGCATTCCTTCATAGTCTCCCTCCACTCGGCCCCTCGCACCATCTTCTAGCCCCCCACCGGATTTTGCCACATGTACAATCTAGCAGACTCCATGGTTGAACTTAAGCATAATGCACAAACCTCAAAACAACAGTGGTTCTCTTTTGTTCTAGAATCTTCCGTATCATAACTGC
>NC_053027.1:352720323-352772186 GCF_003073215.2 Triticum urartu | reverse complement strand
GGTCGAGAAAAAAGCAGCTGAGGACGCGAAAAAATAGCCGAGGAGAAAAATGAGTTGCTATAGCAGGCAGTCAATGCAGCTGTAACTGCCTGCAGAAATGATTCTGCTACTAACTTGATTTCCCGTTGCCCAGTTTCATCGCGAGCAACTCCGTGAACAACAACACCACCGCACCATCACTTGCTCATGCAACTGGGCCTCCTCTCACAGTCGCTCCCGCTCATAGCAGCCCGTCCTCAGTCTCTGGCGCGCTAGGTGGGCCTTCGTCTTGGGCTGAGCTCGACGCCCTCACGGTAATTACATGTCGCACCAAGATATATATATATATATATAGAATATTCCATTTCCGTTGCCTTTTGGATGTTTTACGCCACAGACATGTGTTTGCAGGTCGAAGAAACCCCGTGCACCATACTCTACTTGATCAAAGGCCAGAAGGTGGACGTGGGAAAGGGGATGATAATGAACCCCTTGCAGCCCATGTTCCACAACCAGCCGATCCCCGCTGGGCACTTCAGGTTTAAATTGTCCAGTGTGAAATCGGGGCACGAGGATTTTCCTTCTCCAATACAGCATGTGGGACAGGACGACGAGGCCCCGCCGCGGATTGGAAACTGCAAGGGTTGGGTGCTGCTATGGCCGAAGAATCTTATTTGTCTAGAGCCGGCTGAGAGCACACCAATAACCACACATCAACAAGCATGTGCGGAGACCACCACCCTGCCTATGCAATTACTAGCTCCTATAGTGCCGGGTGAGAGCGGCAGACGACGTGATGAAGGGGGTGCAATAGTACTGGCTGAGAATGGATGATGAGATGGAGGTCGACCCAATGGCTTTCCTCAATACAAATGCGTATGAGTTTAACTTAGATATGATGAGTCAACCAAATAACGAATCGGGCTATCAACATGCTAATGAGGATATGGATGATCTACCCGGGCAGGAAGGTCATAGCAGGGATTGCAAAAAGTCTCTCTTCATGAAATCCTCAAAGGACATGCCTGAAGATGCCACCTCAACACAGGCTCACCTAGCTGGGGTCGTACAGTGCTTAGCCCGGGAACACTGGGGCAGGGGTTAAGGAAGGGTCTAGAAGGTGTGCCCAAGAAAAAGGAGAGGAAGAGATCGGGGAAGATAGCTGCCTCCAAACAAGCCAGAGCACATAGCAGCCAGACGATGGATTCTGAAGAGCGTATACCCGTGAAAGGTGCGGCCATGTTCCATCTCACGGGTGAGCCGATGCTACTGCCGAAACCGCTGGAGGCACTATCAGGGGATCTCAGGAGACTGCACAACCATGTGCTGTCGACTGAGAAAAGCCTACTAGCCTCGAAGGATGTAGGATATCCGACATACGCGGCTCGTCTGCCTGAGGGGAAGTGCTACGTCGACACACAGCCCGCGGAGGTGTTCTTCCTGCGGTTTGACCATATCTTTGAGATGTTTCTGACAAGGCGGCTCGATTTTACAATCGTCCGCCTTTTTGCGCTACGTATGAGCTCCTTCATGAAGAGAGAAGAAGTCTCACAAATGTGTGTGGCGGATCCGTACTACATGCACTAGTCTTTCTTGAGTCTCGGCGACTTTGAGCGTAAAACTGCTAGGGACTACCTCCAAAACTTCATGGTATAGAATAAGGACTAGGAAATTGTCCTCCTACCTTATCATCCAAAGTAAGTCAGTTCCGGACAACCCTTTCATACATTTCAATCATTCCTTCTTGCTCATATGGAGAATAATTTGAGGTGTCTTTTCCCCGCAGCAACGGGCGCGTCGTCTTTATCGTTCTTTACCAGCAAGTCTCCCACGCCGTGTATTTCGACCCTTCTAGAGACTACGAGAAGAAGGACTACACCCACATAATGAATATTCTAGATGATGCTCTCCAAGGCTTCAGCATTAGAGGTGGCCACATGCAGATCAGGAAACAAAGGAACAAGGAGATGGGTTTCGCGCATAAAACTAACTTTAGCATTAGAGGTGGCCACTTGTATAGCAGTAGCATGGGCATGGACGCGCTACTGCTACGGGTTTGCTGTAGCGCCTTATTAGTAGCGCCGGTCCCCATGCTACTGGTATACCTAGAACCCGCGTTGCTGCTAGGCTTTTCCCTAGTAGTGAAAAGGAAAAAATTAGGAAGAGGGTAGGGAAAAAGTGAACGAAGGGGAAAGGAATAGGGGGAAGCAGAGGAGAACTAGGAGGATGAAAAGAATGAAGAGGATGAAAAGGTGGAAGAGGAGAAAAAACAGGAGGAGGAAGATAGTGAGGATGAAGGTGAAGGTGGAGAGGAGGATGATAAGGAGGAAGAAGATGGTGGGGGAATAAGGGGAATGAGGATAAGGGTGATAGCGGCACGGGCGGTAACTAGCACTGACAAGACCAGTGGCAGTGGATGCCATGATGAGGGAGGTGCACAAAATCCAGGGTGGCGCGCGAGCATTAATGATGACGAGGTGCCACTGAGTACGTTCATGGAGAAACTCAAGCGTAGTGGCAAGGATCAACAACAATCAGAGCAGAGGATGTCTGCTGAGAGCACATAAGGAAGCATCCAAAGCGCAAGTAGTTTTTTTAAAGAAGTTTAGTTAAGATGGACATGAGGAAGTAGTCGTTTGAGGTAGACAGCGGGCCTGTTATTACAGTCGCAGATGTGGTGAGGATCGGAGAGTCATAGTACAAAAAGAAGAAGGGCATCCCTGAGGCCCGAGATATCCCTCTTTTCCCGATGCCCGTGCTGCCACTTGAGAAAAAATTCTGTGGGATGGATATGTGCCTTGTGAAGCTGGAAGATGGGTTCAAACCACCAAGTGTTGTCCCAAAAGAGAAAGAAACACAGTCTGCAGGAGGAGTGAAGGGGGTGCCACGAAGAAGGTTAAGAAAATAAGCCATAAGGCAGTTAAGGTTACCGTTCTATCCCTGAAAGCAATCCAGGTTGCGGCGAGTCAAATTGTTGCAAGTACAATAGTCAGTCAACAAGCTCTGACAGTTCTGAGGTCGACAGATGAAGTGCCAGGTTAGAAAGTCACAGCACCTTCAAAAACAAAGGTTTATCAAAGAGAGTAATTGTTGATATTTTGGAAGCAAGTAAGGAAAAAACTCAAGCAACTATAGTGAGAATGCAGGCAGTAGCCCCTCCCAAGCAACATACGGAGTCACCAGCGGAGAGAGTAGTTGTCACTAAGCTGGAGAAGGATTTAAGCAAAGGTTTAGCAGGAACACATTCAATCAATAAAGTGGTGGCTGAACAAATAGGATCATCAAACATTACTTAGTAGTTGAAAGTCTGAGAAGCAACTGTTGTGCTGGAGGAAGCAACTCCTGAGCTGAACCAGGCAAATCGTGAAGTAGATGCACACCAATCAATAGACAAGCCTCTAGTCATCCCGTCCAAGCAAGTGTTGTCTGCAAAAGGGAAAGAAATATCATCTGATGATATTAGGGGCATTACTGAGTTGCTTGAAAAGTGCATCAGCCCAGGGTCGACACCACCGCCCATGAGAAGTAAATATGTTGGTACCATACCTCTAATACGGACATCCCCTGACATTAATCTATCAGCAAACAAAGAAGCATTTGATTCAAGTAAAGCACCAATTTCGCTGCAAAGATCAAAGTCTAGAAGTTCTGTTTGGGATGATTATTGTCCAACTCCACCTTTTGATCTTGGGATAGATGGAACACTGGAAAACAAAGGTAAGGAGGGAAATGTAGCAGAGGAGAAGGGGGTGGCAAACACACCTTCCACCACCGACATTGAGTGGGGAAATGATTAGGGCAACCTAGATTTTGATGAAGTGATCAAGGGGCAGTAAAAAGTGTTGCGGTAGAGAGCGCGGGGCACATGCCACCTTCTAGATTTAGTACACTAACTGAAGACGCAAAAAACAGTGGGGGAGTCAAGCAAAGGTGCTTCCAGTAGCTCAGGTGAGACCGTTCCTTAGAAGCGTGAGAGGAGAATACTGAAAGCTCTGCCATCACAAAGGTCACCTTATGTGAATGTAGAAGTGAAAAAGGATTTCACATGCACAACAGAAGTGAACAGATTATATGCAATGGTTTTGTTGCTTGGAGGAGGAGGGATTATAAGGAGTTCACGGAGGGATGATACAATGTGCATGTTTCTTCCAGTAACAACTTTTGTTCTCTCCATCAAATGATCTTCTTCTTGACATTTTATCAATAGAACCTTTCTTGTTCTATAAGGCACAGATCATAAACTATTATGGCTACTATTGCATAATGAAGGAGCTTGCTCAATCAATGAAGATGGCCAGATGGCTGAAGACCCATGTCTTTGAGTTAGGGATTGAGGCAATCATGTTCAACAGATGGGTGGTGTCCAAGAAAATAATTATGCCTCTGAGGTTTTCGGTAAGAAAATAAAGAACACGTTTTTTTTCAATTGCTTCTTATTTTCTTTTTTAGTTTTTTTTCTTTGATTGGCACTGCTATTTTGTTATCGCCTGCTGCTTTTTCACAGACTTGGCTTCAAAAAATTGATTTGAATGTAAAGCATCTGACCAACAGGTTCAACGAATCAAACAGTTTGGATGAGAAACACATGGTATGCTCCATGTGTTGCGAGTTTTTTTAATATCTAAGTTGCCTATAATCCATTTATTTGTTGCCTAAAAACTATGAACTGCAACACATACATATGATCCATCTATTATGACAGTTTTGGTTTTTAAAATATGTTAGTTCCATGTAGACACCACCCTAGTGTTTTCCTACAAACTATAATAGCCCCCAGAAGATATGATCCAACAGTATTGTTAGTTGCTCTTTTTAATATCTAAGTTGTTTGTAATGCAGTACAGTGTTGCCTAAAAAATCTGGGGTTCTAGTGGCAAAATTTTACAGTGGTGGAAACCAAGTTCATTGTGTGTGTTTATAGTTCACAAATAACAAAAAAAATTGCTTTTACATCTTTGTTACACCAACTCAATTAAAGTTTCTCCTCAAAACACATAGGGTTGCGTGAAATCATATCAGAGTTGATATTTTTGTTTGTACACAACATACCACTTTTCTGTTATAGCTGAAATCAAGATTTCTTTTTTGCAGATTATGATACCTATCATTGACAATTTAGAACCAGAGAACATCAACGATGCACATCACTATTGGCTATTCAACATCAACTTGAGGGATAAAAGGTTCAAAGTGTTTGACTTGTTGGGGACGATCAAGAAAAGGAAGAGGGTGGATGAAGTAGCAAGGTCTGTTGTAGTAGCAGTTCTTATATTCTGGGACAAATACTATCCGAAGCAGGCAAAGTTGATGGAGAAGTTCCTGCTTCAGTATATCGATGCACCAAAGGAGATTGAATCGTAACACTACTTACCTTTACAGAGCTTGTTGTTATAAGATGGAGCTTTTTTCCAAGTGCTTTACTTACATATGTTTTTTTGCTTCTGGTTTATCGTTTTTGAAGTGGTGACTATGGGATCTTCGCATTGATGAACACACTATTATGGAATGGGACGTGGCTCCCAAACTACGGACAAGGCGACATAGCAAACATAAGGAAGCTCATGACCATCTTGATAATAAAATTGTGACTGTACAAGGTTCTTTGGTGGGAGATCCTCAAACCGGTCAAGAAGTGAATGAATAACCAGGTACACACTTTGTTTGCCAGTAGATCAAGCGAAGATTTTTTGTATATCATGCGCATGAATTGAAATGAGATAAACCATAGCAGAGTTTACTTTTTATATGTGGCTTTTTGTACAATAGTCATTGCAGCATGGAACAAAGTATCTGATATTTGCTATCATGCAAAATAAACATTTCTGCCTTGATTCTGCCTCCAACAAAAAATGTGTAAAAAGTAATTTATTTGCGAGGAAGGAACAAATAAATTTTCCTGCAAATATTCTAGGGAATGTTGCCGTTAGAAATACACAAAAGTTGCTCCAAACCACCTAACAAGTTTCATAAATGATAAGCATCCATAGTTTTGCAAGTTTCGAGGAAGGAACAAAGCACAAATTTTAAGCATCCAGCTACACGTCTCCGCTTTTCTGAATTTAAAGTAAGGAAAACACATAAATTAAAACTAGTTTCTCCAAATCAATCCACATGTTTTTTTTTGCGCAACCCCAAACTGTCAGTTGCTTGAATTTGCTTCTCCATCTACTCAAAAACCATCTCATAGTTTCTTAGTTTATTAGGCAATGTTGTTTCTTTGCTTTATTTAGTTTGCAAGTCCATGGGTCCTTTTCTTCATATGTTGGACCCATCACAACTATTTCCCCGAGCACGTTGCAACATTGTGGTCGATCGAATCACATATGCTGCATTTGTTCTTTTTTGGGGGGTGTAGCTCTAGAGCTGATTGGAAGCACCTACTGCGGGCGCGCCCTGTTGTGACTGGCCTAGGTGGATCCATAGGGGCAGGGGGCACAAGGTTGGCCTGAACCACTAGGGGCATTAGGATTTGATGCCTCCCTAGCCCGGGTCGCTTCTTGGGATGCTTTTAGCCTCTTCCTCCTTAGCTTATTCACCTTAGTAACCTCAATATCTACTACTTTCATGTGGCTCCCAACTATAGCAACTGCCTCATCACTTGTCATTGCCTTCTTGGCCAGCTTTGCAAAATCCACGGTCATCTTCATTTGCCGCATTAGGTTCTCCCACTCAGCGGGCAAGTCCGGTGCAGGGCCCTCATTAGTTGGTGGCGACACACGTGGGACCGCATCATGTGTCCAGCAGTGCTTGATGTAGTGCAAAGGTATCTCATCAATGCCAAGGTGCATGAAGCTTTTCAAGACATGGCAACAAAGCAGGTTGTCCCTATGCCACTTGCAACATTTACAATCGTAGGTGGATGCTTCTGGACTCATTGTAACTAGATACTTCCTTGAGCCATACGTTACAACAACTTCTGTATTGGGCACAAGGTCATAGAAGTTGATTCCAACAGGGTGCACATTGTAATGGCCAATCATCTCAAACTCAGTCCTAAATTTTACATAGATGTCCCTAGTGTATGCCTTGTAGGCATTCCTCTCAACAGGGAAATTTGACCACCTTTGTGCATCCAAATGTTATGTCTAGTAGTCATTCGTAATAACCCACAAGTATAGGGGATCAATCATAGTCCTTTGGATAAGTAAGAGTGTCGAACCCAACAAGGAGCATAAGGAAATGACAAGCGGTTTTCAGTAAGGTAATTTCTGCAAGCACTGAAATTGTCGGTAACAAGTAGTTTGGTAGTAAGATAATTTGTAATGAGCAAGTAATGATAACGGTAAAAATAAGTGCAGCAAGGTAGTCCAATCCTTTTTTTAGCAAAGGAAAGGACAAAAATGTCTCTTATAATAAGCAAAGCGTTCTTGAGGGCACACAGGAATTTCATCTAGTCACTTTCATCATGTTGGTTTGATTCGTGTTCGCTACTTTGATAATTTGATATGTGGGTGGACCGGTGCTTGGGTGCTGTTCTTACTTGAACAAGCCTCCCACTTATGATTAACACCCTCATAGGCATACGCAACTACGAGAAAAGTATTAAGATAAAATATAACCACAACATTAAGCATGTGGATCCAAATCAGTCCCTTATGAAGTAGCGCATAAAGTAGGGTTCAATCTTCTGTCACTCTAGCAACCCATCATCTAATAACTACTCCACAATGCATTCCCTTAGGCCCAAAGATGGTCAAGTGTCATGTAGTCGACATTCACGTAACACCACTAAGGGAATCACAACAAACATATCATCAAAATATCAAACACATACCAAATTCACATGATTAATTGCAATGTGACTTCTCCTGTGGCCTCAAGAACAAAGGTAACTACTCACAAATGATATTTATGCTCAAGATCAGAGGGGTATTAAATAGCATAATGGATCTGAACATATAATCTTCCACCAAATAAACAATATAGTGATCAATTATAAGATGTAATCAACACTACTAGACACCCACAGGTACCAATATGAGGTTCCGGTACAAAGATTGAACACAAGAGATGAACTAGGGTTTGAGAGGAGATGGTGTTGTTGAAGATGTTGATGAATATTGGCCTCCCAATGATGAGAGGGTTGTTGGTGATTACGATGGCTTTGATTTCCCCCTCCGAGATAGAAGTTCCCCCGGCGAAATCGCTCCGCCGGAGGGCAAAAGTGCTCCTGCCCAAGTTCTACCCCGAGACGGTGGCGCTCCGTCCCAAATGTCCTCTCCTTTTTTTTCTAGGTCAAAACACCTTATATATCAGAATATGGGCACCAGAGGTGGGCTGGGCTGCCCACCCCCCACCAGGGCGCGCTTGTGGGCCTGGCGCGCCCCGGTGTCTGGTAGGCACTAGGCAGCCACCCTCTCTAGTTATTTTCTCCAATATTTATTATATATTCCAAAATAATTCTTTGTAAAATTTCAGCTCATTTGGAGATGTGCAGAATAGGTATCTCTGACGTAGCTTTTTCAGATCTAGAATTCTAGCTGCCGGTATTCTCCCTCTTTGTCTAAACCTTGCATATTATGAGAGAAAAAGCATTAGAATTACTCCAGAAAGCATTATTATGCATAAAACGTTATAAATAACAGTAGTAAAACATGATGCAAAATGGACATAGCAGCTCCCGCCCTCCCTCATGAGTATGTGTACCTGAATCATCTCGAATTGCTTGATAAAGTTGAGGATTGACTTGTGTGGGTTCACTTAGCACTTAAAGACAGTGTTGAACCCTTTGCGGCATTGCGTCGACTGAAGGAATGGGAAGAACCTGAATCTGAAGTAGCATGGAACCCATGTAGCCCGGTATTCATAGAGCTTCTCAAAGTGTCCATGCATAAGCCCTCATACATTAGCAAAAGTGCAGCCCACTTATGTTCAAATTCTACAAGGGTGAAACTAAAGTCAATACATTCTTAGAAGTCTTTGGCCAAATCTAGGTTCCTAGCTAACACAGAGCCAAGCTTCTCTTGCGATTTCTTCATTATATTTTGATATGTCTCCATCGTATCTACTTTTCCAAACACTTTCGCTCTTGTTTTGGACTCTAATTTGCATGATTTGAATTACACTAACTCGGACTGACGTTGTTTTTAGCAGAATTGCCATGCAGTTGTTTTTGTGCAGAAATCAAAGTTCTCGGATTGACTTGAAAATTTGTGGAGAATGTTTATGGAATATATAAAAATACTGGTGGAAAAATATACCATAGGGGGCCACCCAAGAGCCACAAGCTCAGGGTGCGGGCCTACCCCCCCCCCCCCCCAGAGCGTGCCCTATGAGCTTGTGCGCCCCTTGGACCTCCGGCAACCCTAACCCCAACTCCATATATACCTATTTGCTAAGAAAAAAATCTAAAAGAAGGATTCATGGCATTTTACGATACCGAGCCGTCACCACCTCTTGTTCTTCATTGGGAGGGCTAATCTGGAGTTAGTTTGGGGCTCCGGAGGGTGGAATTCGATGTTGTCGTCATCACCAACCTTCCTCCATCACCAATGTCATGATGCTCACTGCCGGGAGTGAGTAATTCCTTCATAGGCTTGCTGGAAGGTGATGGGTTGGATGAGATCTATCATGTAATCGAGTTAGTTTTGTTAGGGCTTGATCCCCAGTATCGACTATGTTCTGAGATTGATGTTCCTATGACTTTGCTATGCTTAATGCTTGCCAGTAGGGCCCGAGTGCCATGATTTCAGCTATGAACTTATTATGTTTTCATGGATATATGTGTGTTCTTGATCCTATCTTTCAAGTTATATGCACCTATTATGAGTTATGATCTGCATACCCGAAGGTAACAATAATTGGGACTCTTTCCGGTGATTAACATAGTTTGGGGAGTTCATATATTCACTAAGTGCTAATTCTTTGTTCCGGTTCTCTACTAAAAGTAGGCCTTAATATCCCTTAGTTTCCTTATGGACCCTGCTGCCACGGGAGGGTAGGACAAAAGATGTCATGCAAGTTCTTTTACATAAGCACGTATGACTATATACGGAATGCATGCCTACATTACAATGATGAATTGGAGCTAGTTCCGTGTTGCTCTAGGTTATAACTGTTACATTATGAATGCCATCCAATGCCATTATCCATCACTGATCCAATGCCTATGATTTTCATATATTGATTGTTGCTAAGTTACTTTCGTCGTTGCTGCTGTTACAATCACTACAAAACTGCTACTATTTCTATTGCTACCATTACCGTTACTACCAAACTACCATACTACTTTGCTACTGGTCACCTTGCTGAAGATATTAGGTCTTTCGGGTTGAATTCATAACCCAACTACTAATACTTGCGAATATTCTTCGTCTCCCCTTGTGTCGAATCGATAAATTTGGGTTGAATACTCCGCCCTCGAAAACTATTGCGATCCCCTATACTTGTGGGTTATCATATGCCAATGGCAATAACAATGAATCGTTGTCGGGAACTTCCTCTTGATTGCTTGTGCCATAGCAACGTCTTGGTCCGTTATGATGTTGTTCGGAGCCAACCCATCCATTGCACCCAGAAAAGCGTCAAACAGCCAGTCCAAGCATAGTCAACGTTCCATGCCTATTAATGCCAATGAAGGGGGAGAATGACATATTTTACATGTTTGTAAGATAAGTGGCATGAAATGATATGCAATCATGATAGCCTCCGCACAAGCTTTCTGTGTCGCACCATCCACCCAAAACAAGTTTTCTGCCCTGCCTTCCGCATTCGTCTTGCATTTGAACAAGAATCCCGGGTCATTTTCCTTCACCTTGCAACATAGTTGAGTGTCTCCTCAATGTCGATGTCTTTAGTTGTGGTATTCAGCTTTGAACCGTGGTTATGGATGGCTTTAGACGTGTAAGGGACTATCAACTCCAAACGATAGTATGATGACATTATCATCATCATCCTGCCTGGTAAAAATCCAAAAAAAAACTTGTGTGTTTCAGGAAATTAACCACAATGTAGGGAGCAACTTGTTTTCATAGGAACAGAAAGCAACACATATGAATAAATAGTACAAGACTAGGGCTTTCACATAAAGTAATATGCTGGGTCCATGCTTTTTCTTATCAGAGTTCCGTAAAAATCAACAAAGTTGCCTTAATTTCCAGTTTAAGTTGCTAGGTTTTTTGGTCAGGGTTGCCCTTTAATGCCAGCACTTTGTCAGGTTTCTCCCTTTTGTATACTAGAATAGAAAATAAAACCAACTGCTACAATAAGTAGAACAAGACTAGGTTTTCACATGAAGTGATATGTTTGGGCCCATGTGTTTTTCTCATCAGAGTTGCACAAAAAATGAACATAGTTGCCTTAATTTACTATTTAACTTGCCAGGTTTCTTGTACAGGGTTGCCTATGATCCTAATAGTTTGTCAGGTTTTCTTTCTTTTGTATACTAGAATAGAAAATAAAATCAATTGCTACAATAAATAGAACAAGACTAGGGTTTCACATGAAGTGATATGTTTGGGCCAATGTGTTTTTCTCATCAGTGTTGCATAAATTCAACAAGGTTGCCTTAATTTACTATTTAAGTTGCCAGGTTTTTTGGTCAGGGTTGCCCATGATCCTAACAGTTTGCCAGGTTGTTTTTCCTTTTTATACCAGGATAGAAAGAAAACCAACTGCTTGAGGCAAGAATAATTAATTCTGGAACAAGTTTGTTTCAATGAGGGGAGGGGTGGGGTGGGGTGGGGTGATTTTGTTGTACCTGCTGTCAAGTTGCAATCGTTAAGGTGAGTCAGATTTTTTTTCTCTTCAGGTGGGATGCCTTGGTAAGAATGGAGGTATTTGCAAACTGATGGCTTGTCAATTAGTAGGTGGGTGTGATCTGCAACAAAATTTATAACCTCCCATCTGCCATCTATAAGTCTCACCACCATCTTAGCAGGGCATTTTGTTTGCTTTTTATTCTCTCTCTTCCTCTTCTTCTTATAAGTGGGTTCTTCGTCATCCTCTTCAACATCTTGTTCAGGTCAGCTCGGGCATGTAGTGTTTTTGCTGGACGAGACAACATTCGAGACCTCAACTCTGCCCACTGTCTTGCGGAACTTGTTACAGCAGAATTGTTGTTTTTGCAACAAGCGTGTGTAGGCTGGCCTATAGTATGTATTCGACTTGATTGAAAAATCCACCCTCAAAGCTAGCGATTATAGTGTTCCTTTGCACCAACCAACGTGTCAAAGCACATGCCCAGATAAGGTTCTCGTGGCTGTGACCCAGATTCTTCGTCTTCTAACTTAGGTGCGTCATCAACTATAGCATTAGCAGGACCAACCAAAGACGGGGAAGAAGCCACATGGTTGTAAAGCCAATGTCAGGGTCAGGAGACTCACCAACACTCTCCTCCAAATGGTGATCCTCCTGCTCATAACCTGGATGTAAGAAGGGTGCACCCAACTCAATTGAAATGTTGATAGACTCTACATCAAGCAGTGGTTCATTTATATTAGTAATCTTTTTGCACCACTACTAGTCCTTTGTCACCACATCAACCTACAACAAATGGTGTGTTAGCCCACCACAAAAACATGCATAATTTTTTTGCACAAACTAGTTCTAGAATAAAAGGAGCAACTATATGCAGTTGTTTTGGTAACTATAAAGTTAAACAGAGGAAATTTCTCTGTTCTTTTCTCAATTTTTTTGTTCTTTTCTTCTACCTTTATGTTTCTAGCAGTATCACACCCATATAGCAGCAAAGGTTTTTTTATTTGATATGTGCTTTTCTTTTGTTGTTTTTTCAGTAGGAGATGACAATTTTTCTTCATGGAAACATCGCACATATTGGTTGCTTGTATCTGCGTTGGTATTTTCCCAAAGAGGAGAGGGTGATGCAGCACAACAGCGGTAAGTATTTTCCTTGGTTACGAAACCGAGATTACCAAACCAGCGGGAGAACCAAGAAACACTATGTAAACAGTATCTGCACACAAATAACAAATACTTGCAGCCCAACGCGTAAGAGGGGTTGTCAATCCCTCCTCGGTATTGAGATAAATTAAATTTTATGAGATTGGATAAATAGATCTAGAAAAAACACAAAAATAAGAAAAAGTGCGGCAAGGTATTTTTGGGTTTTTTGGAATAATAGATGTGAAAACAATATGATAGGAAATAGACCCGGGGGTCGTAGATTTCACTAGTGGCTTCTCTCGAGAAAATAGCATATGGTGGGTAAACAAATTACTGTTGGGCAATTGATAGAAAAGAGCATATAATTATGACGATATCCAAGGCAATGATCATGTATATATGCATCATGTCCAAGATTAGTAGATCGACTCATGCCTGCATCTACTACTATTACACATCGACCGCTATCCATCATGCATCTAGTGTATAAAGTTCATGGAAAAATGGAGTAATGCAATAAGAATGATGACATGATGTAGACAAGATCTATTCATGCATGAATAGACCCCATGTTTTTATCCTTAATGGAAACAATACATGTGTGTCATCTTTCCTTCTGTCACTGAGAATAAGCACCGCAAGATCGAACCCATCACAAAGCACCTGTTATCATTGCAAGAAAAATCAATATAGTTGGCCAAACCAAACCAAAGTTTCAGAGAAGAAATACAAGGCTATAAAGATCATGCATATAAGAGATCAATGAATACCCAAATAATATTCATGGCTAGATCTGATTGTAAACTCACAATTCATCGGATCCCAACAAACACACCGCAAAAAGTCATTACATCAAATAGATATCCAAGAACATCGAGGAGACCATTGTATTGAAGATCAAAAAGAGAGAATAAGCCATCTATCTACTGCCTACAGACCTGTAGGTTTGTGGTAAACTACTCACGTATCATCAAAGGAGCACCAATGAGTGTGACGCCCCCGATTTGACCGTACACTAATCATGCACGCAAATGTGTACGATCAAGATCAAGGACTCACTGGAAGATATCACAACACAACTCTACAAATAAAATAAGTCATACAAGCATCATATTACAAGCCAGGGGCCTCGAAGGCTCGAATACAAGAGCTCGATCATAGACGAGTCAGCGGAAGCAATAATATCTGAGTACAGACATAAGATAAACAAGTTTG
Organism: Triticum urartu; assembly: GCF_003073215.2. NCBI lineage: Eukaryota > Viridiplantae > Streptophyta > Magnoliopsida > Poales > Poaceae > Triticum > Triticum urartu. The sequence goes on along the minus strand of NC_053027.1, from coordinate 352,758,149 downwards.
CCTTAAGAAGGCTAGCACAAACTGGGATACAGATCGAAGGAGGCGCAGGCCTCCTGCCTGGGATCCTCCTAACTACTCCTGGTCGTCGTCAGCGGGCAGCACGTAGTAGTAGGCACCTCCGGTGTAGTAGGAGTCGTCATCGAAGGTGGCGTCTGGCTCCTGGGCTCCAACATCTGGTTGCGACAACCAGGTAGAAGGGACAGGGGGAAAGAGGGAGAAAGCAACCGTGAGTACTCATCCAAAGTACTCGCAAGCAAGGAGCTATACTACATATGTATGCATTGGTATCAACTGGAATAAGGCTATTATATGTGGACTGAACTGCAGAAAGCCGGGATAAGGGGGGATAGCTAGTCCTTTCGAAGACTACGCTTCTGGAAGCCTCCGTCTTGCAGCATGTAGAAGAGAGTAGACTGAAGTCCTCCAAGTAGCATCGCATAACATAATCCTAACCGATGATCCTCCCCTCGTCGCCCTGTGAGAGAGCGATCACCGGTTGTATCTGGCACTTGGAAGGGTGTGTTTTATTAAGTATCCGGTTCTAGTTGTCATAAGGTCAAGGTACAACTCCAAGTCGTCCTGTTACCGAAGATCACGGCTATTCGAATAGATTAACTTCCCTGCAGGGGTGCACCACATAACCCAACACGCTCGATCCCATTTGGCGGACACACTTTCCTGGGTCATGCCCAGCCTCGGAAGATCAACACGTCGCAGCCCCACCTAGACCAACAGAGAGGTCAGCACGCCAGTCTAAACCTAAGCGCCCAGGGGTCTGGGCCCATCGCCCTTAGCACACCTGCACGTTGCGTGGGCGACCGGAAGCAGACCTAGCCTAGTAGGCGTTCCAGTCCAATCCAGCGCGTGCCGCTCCGTTGCTGACGTCACGAAGGCTTCGGCTGATACCACGACGTGGAGTGCCCATAACTGTCCCCGCGTAGATGGTTAGTGCGTATAGGCCAGTAGCCAGACTCAGATCAAATACCAAGATCTCGTTAAACGTGTTAAGTATCTGCGAACGCCGGCCAGGGCCAGGCCCACCTCTCTCCTAGGTGGTCTCAACCTGCCCTGTCGCTCCGCCTCAAAGTAACAGTCGGGGGCCGTCGGGAACCCAGGCCCACCTCTACCGGGATGGAGCCACCTGCCCCTTCATCCCCCATCTCCGAACAATATCACAGGTAAGGTAACTGTGTAAAGTATATTGTATATGCCCGTGGTCACCTCCCGAAGTGATCACGGCCCAGTAGTATAGCATGGCAGACGGACAAGAGTGTAGGGCCACTGATGGAACATTAGCATCCTATACTAAGTAGTAGGATAGCAGGTAATGGTAACAACAGTAGTAGCAAGGATAGGCTATGCATCAGGATAGGAATAACGGAAAGCAGTAACATGCTACACTACTCTAATGCAAGCAGTATAGAGAAGAGTAGGCGATATCTGGTGATCAAAGGGGGGGCTTGCCTGGTTGCTCTGGCAAGAAGGAGGGGTCATCTTCGATGTAGTCGAACACATGAATATCGGCAGCGGTCTCGGAGTCTACCGAAAAGGAGTAACGGAGGGGGAACACAATAAATAACATAGAAATCAAATGTAACACAAAGCAAGACGCGGCAACACGTTGTGCTAGGGGTGACCTAGCGTAGGGATAGGCGATACCGGTGAAGGGGGGAAACATCCGGGAAGGTATTCCCGGTGTTTCGCATTTTTGGACAGACGGAATGGAGGGGGATTGTTGCATGTTCGCGATGCTAGGGACGTGTGGCGGACAAACCGACTGCGTATCCGGATTCATCTCGTCGTTCTGAGCAACTTTGATGTACAAAGTATTTTCATCCGAGTTACGGATTACTTTATATGATTTTTCAAAGTTTAAAACAAATTCTGTAATTATTTTAAAAATTAAAATAAAGTTATTGCATCAGCATGACATCATCGTGACATCGGCAGGGTCAACAGTTAACTCTAACCGGGTTGACTGGTCAAAGGGGCAGTGGGGCCCAATCATCATTGTCTATTTAATTAATTAACAGTTAAATAGCTAACTAATCAGACTAATTAAATTAGGTTAATTAACATGATTCATTAAATTAATTAATTATTTAAGTAATTATGTTTTTAATTATATTTTTTTAGAAAAGAGGGCGTGGGGCCCCGCTGTCATAGGCCCAACTAAAACTAAGCCTAATATAAATTAGTCTAACAAAAGGGCTTGTTTTAACTGGGGATTAGTCCCTAAGCTAGCAAAGGGCTGGCCACACATGGCTGTGGCAAAAGCCAGCCATACACACAACTCACGCACACACACATTGCGCTCTCACACACCACGGCCATGGCCTTTGCCGTGGCTAGCAGCAAGCAGAACAGAGGCAGGGCAGCGCAGAAGCACGCAAGCAGAAGAAGTAACAGGCGGCAGCGAGCGCACGCACGTACACGTACACGGGGGTTCGGGCTCGACGGAGATGACAGCCTACAGCGTCCAAATTGAAGGGCTAAAAAGGGGACCCGAGGGAGAAGCTCACCCCGGTTCTCGTGGACGAGGTTAGAAGGTCGGAGGCGGCCCGGAGCAGTGGCAACGATGACGAGTTGGTGACGTCCGCGGCGGAGAAGGGCTCGATGGGGAGCACACGGACCGTCCCGGCTTGAGGTCATCCCCGGAGCGGACGGATCCGGCCGCGACGGACCTCCTGGACGTGCTCCCGCACGCCGGACACGACGGTGGCCGTGGATGACGGCGAGGAGGTCGGCGGGGCAAAGGCGGACCGGTCAGGGCACCGCGACGTCGGCGGGCGCAGAAGGAAGGGGCGCGAGGGGGGAAGGACTGCGAGGGGGCTAGGGTTTCAGGGGCATCGACGGAGCCTTGTAGGCGGGGCAGGGGTCGCCGATGGCCGCCACCGCGGCCAAGGCGCCGTGGATGGCTGCCACGGCCCCCTCCGTCTCCTGTAGCGACGGGAAGGGAATGGCAGGGGTGGGCTGGGCCGTTTTTCTTGGGCTAATGGGCCACGTGGCCCAGTAGATTAGTTTTTGTTTTTACTTTTCTTTTGTCTTTTTCCTTTTGTTTTCTATTTCTTTTAATTAGCTTCTGTTTTCCATTTAAAACATGAACCAAATGACTTTTGTAAAAAGTGGAGCCTTGACATATAAATACTATGCAATAAGCTGCACTGCCACCAAAAGTCTAGTCCTCAAATAATTTAGTTTTATTATTTTATTAATTAGTAAAGGCATTTCAATAATTATGTTTGCTACTATTTTATTTATATTAGAGCATTTAAACACTTTATAAAAATGTGGTTTCCTCACCATAATTACATATGCATTATTTGTCACCGGTTGTATTTTTTTACTTTTGACATTTGATTTTTTTCTAGTTTGACTTTATTTTAAAATTTGAATTTCGAATCAATTTTGAACTATGCAAGAGTAACAACAGTAATTGAGGTGACATGGCATCATTAGGCGAGGGTTACTGTAGCTTAATTATCCAGGCGTCACAATTCTCCTCCACTACAAGAAATCTCGTCCCGAGATTTGGGAGGCGGAGTAAGGGGGAAAGATCTGGTTACGAAATTCTAACGAGTCTTCTTGGTCTTGTTTACTCTTCTCGAAACAGTCAATCCACTACATCGATGTCTTCATTTGTCTACTTCAGGTCATCATGATGAATTAGGCATCATTTCTTCGAGATCTTCATTGTACTTACGAAAAGGATAAGGGGTAGCTTTGGAAGGACGGACCCCTACAAGGTTGCTTATCTGGTAGATAATATCAGGGAAGGTGGCGGAAAGTAACTCTCAAATTAAAACTGAAGAAATTATCGAGAGCAAAGTAAGGAGATGCTTACTAGAAGTTTCAAGCACATAGGCAATCGTTTGTTGCCTGAAATGAAGTGTGAAAGGGGTTCAGAACAATGGGATTAAGTATTGCGTCTGATATCAGATTATATCACTAGGCAGGTGGCCCGTGAATTACACACGAAGTCAAGCTCGAGGAATAACTTTGGCAACAAGTTGTACAGGAGAGTCAGGTTTTGATCCTGTGGAACTGTGGGTTATGGGCCCACCATGTGGGTTAAAGTAGAAGGAACGGTGACATCTTGCATAGTGATGGTGGCAAGGCACGTCAGAGGGTAGCCTGTCAGTTATGTTGGCAAAAACGTTGGTACAAAGGGCGAGGGACGAAGAGAACCATTTTCCTACTCATCGAAATGAAGCAGACCAATAGGCAAAGTTCTCGTCCATCGGTGGTTACCGGAATATCATCAACAATAGTAACAGGGTCTAACTGACACGGTTGTTCACCAAGGTGTTTACATAAGCAGGAGAAAAATACTGCTTAGATCATATAGATCACAAGGAAGGTTAAACCAAACAATGGAAAGGAAAATAGGATTATCATATTAAACCGAACAATGGAAAGGAAAATGTGTTTAAACACATATTTCAAGGGTGTATCCTTCCCAAGGACACGTAGAGCATGATATCCATGACATGATATAAAGTTGAAAACCCTTTAGGTAAAGGGAGAGAAATTTCATGCCATTACCCATACAATGGTGTTTGGATAATTGATAAGAAAATTTAGCATTGTGCTTCAAATGTTTTTATTGAAATTCGAAGTACCACAGACATGCTTCGAGATAGCATTGACATGGTCTTCAGGGGAAGATCAGACTTTGGAAACACAAAGGATCCATCAGGAATAACTTGTAGAATAAGTCTTACAATTTCTTCATGGAAGAATGGATAACCTTGCTAAAAAGAAAACTATAACAATAGGGCCTTCGGCCAGGTGTGCTAGGCATGACATCACCTTACCGAGTCATATAAAGACCAATGTTATAACTCTTGGAAATATGTTCCAACCATCATGTCTGACCGAGATTCAGATCTGGTCGGTGTTAGGATACATCAGACTCAGGGTGCCTGAGAAGAAAAGGTGTATCACACATTGACAAGATGACATTGTAAGATTCTTGGAAATGAACTATGGAAGCAAGTTTCAAAACAAGAGTTCATCATTAAACCAAGGAGAGGATGGGGTGGCTGATGGACTCAGTGAGAATTCCTCGAGATTTCCAAAAAGTTGGATTTCCACAATTATGTGAACAAGGAGATAACATTTGTCAGATCAAATGATATAATGAGGTATGCTGGAGGAAAACATACATAGTTAAACATTGGTTGAAAGGTGCCCAAAGTATGGCCTTAGGTAGCACGATCAAATGTTAGAATGGTGATTCAATGATCAATAGTCTAAGAATGAACGTTCGACCATTAACTTCAAAGCAATAGGGTTGCTAGAAGGGCAGAATCCAAACAGCACCGTTCACCTGTTGGTATCTCGGTTAGAACCAACACGGGGACCAAGAAAGAAAGGTGATGGTGAGAAGTATTACCTGTATCAAGAATCCTTAAGAGGTGGTGAAATTCTCACGACTTTCTTGACATTAAAGATGGTAATACTCCAAGGTAAAGAAGAACAAATGCTGGATAGCAAGGAACTCAAGGTATAACACAAAACACGAACAAGTTTGTGTTGGAGGGAAGTCAATAAAGTGGTCGATGGTAACACAAATCATCGAGGGCAAGGATGGTATTTCTCATCATGAACTCAATTGATATCTTGGAAGAGCTCGGAATGCTGATGATGATCACGACACATTTGTCGAGAGATTTCATGAAGATGTAATCAATCGGTGATGACATCTAGTCAAACGAATGATAAGCAGAAGGTTATTGGAACCATGGTTACGACACAAACTCGAAATCAAGCTTGCGGTTCAATCTGAAATGATATGATGAGGAAAATCGACGTAAGCTTAGCTCATCGTCGAGAATTGTGCTCCGTGAAGAAGGACCAGGTACCACAATTAAAATTTATCACGATAATGATATAGCCGATCGGGCTAGGAATGACTTGAAGGATTATTAAACTCATAAGCAACAGAAATTACTTAGAGTTAATGAATCGGATTTCAGACTCGACTCACTATCGGTGTCCCTGGGTGCCTAACAACTCAGAACCCAGGGAAAAATTGAAATCAGTGAGAAATAATACTTGAAGAACTCACAAGAAGTAATATGGTTCTGTGATTTTATCAAGATACCATGGGGTAATACTCGAAGGTAGAACATAATAGAGGTTGCAAGGGTGCATTGATCTACAGAAGACAAGTGCTTTAACTAGTCCGAGAAATGGAATCAAGGAGAAAATATGATCAGAAGCACGATTGCAAAGGACCAATTCACAGATATCAAATGATATTAAATGAAGGAAATAGTTATTATTACAAGAGGCTTCCATGATAGGATCTACATCGTGTCCATGGGCATGAACACAAAGGTTCAAGGTCGACTCCCATTTCCTCAATGCATAACCTTCCATCCACCTCTCGCTTTTCGAAAATGACATTAGTCGTTGACAGTTTTACCTGGTGCAATACCAGATAAGTATGACATGTGAAATTTTTTTGGATCACATAGATTAAGGAAGGCATAGGTTCAACCCATCGGGGCATCATAGAAACATATACCACAAACTTCAGGAGCGAATAACTCAAGCTCGGGAGCAGAGCCTGGTTGACAAAAGCAGGGGTTACAATTTTACCAAAGGCATTATATACCCATGGAAAGGCTCACAAGGTTATTGAATATGAAGGACGCTGTCGGATAAAGTCCATTAAAGGACCTGCCGGTCCATAACAGAGCTGACGTGAGCATCGGCACACAACCAGAGGAAGTAACAATGCAAAGGCATTGGATTATGGAAACAACTGACTAATACAGAGCTCAAATGCAAAGGAATTATGATATTCAAATCAAGGGATCAGAAGCAATGTTCTGATTAGGGACGAATAAGTTAAATAGCCTTAGGGGTACAATCGACGGCAATTGGATTTGTTGAGAACCAGCTCATGTTTAAAATGACGTCTGAGCCGGAAAGATAATTTAGAAGGATCAACTGATGATTGCATGCATTCGCACTCATGTTGAATCAAAGGGATCAAAATGACGGTGTCTAAGGATACTAACGAATATTGCCAGACATATGGAAAGCATCCATCATGCAAGCAGGCAAGTATTGCAGAGAAATAAGCTACTAAGGATTTTTGGAGGATCGAATAGTATTTCGATGACCATTGTGAAACACATGGACAACTAATGAGCGGATACTCGATAAGTGCGAGAATTATCCGTAGGGGTATTCAGGTGACAAAGAACAGCAAGGCAGTAAGCTCAAAGGATTATCGAAACAACAACGAGTATTTTGGGGTATCTTGTAATAACAAGACCAACTCGGAATAAAAGTAAGAACGACAAGTGTAAGTATTTATCCATAGGGATTTTTCGGTGGTAGGGAATTGCAAAAGCAATGGCACAAAGTTTCGGGAGAACATCGGAGAGTATTATCAAAATCTTCTATTGAAGCAGTCGATCATCTATAATGAAGGGCTCTCCGGGAGAAAGTGATAACGAGATCCTAATGTTAGATTTAGCAAAATTCATTTAACCTGAATAGAAGAGAGTTCAGAGTCCCAGAGTAAGGATCGAGGAGTAAAAGATCCTAATACCACCCAGATGGCGACATGGGCCCGTAAGCCGCACAACCATGTTAGTAAAAGTTTTTCAATGACTAGACTCGACTTCGGCCAAGGAGTTGGAAAGGGGGATTCATACAGGCAGTCGGCTCTGATACCAACTTGTGACGCCCCCGATTTGACCGTACACTAATCATGCACGCAAATGTGTACGATCAAGATCAAGGACTCACGGGAAGATATCACAACACAACTATACAAATAAAATAAGTCATACAAGCATCATATTACAAGCCAGGGGCCTCGAAGGCTCGAATACAAGAGCTCGATCATAGACGAGTCAGCGGAAGCAATAATATCTGAGTACAGACATAAGATAAACAAGTTTGCCTTAAGAAGGCTAGCACAAACTGGGATACAGATCGCAGGAGGCGCATGCCTCCTGCCTGGGATCCTCCTAACTACTCCTGGTCGTCGTCAGCGGGCAGCATGTAGTAGTAGGCACCTCCGGTGTAGTAGGAGTCGTCGTCGAAGGTGGCGTCTGGCTCCTGGGCTCCAACATCTGGTTGCGACAACCAGGTAGAAGGGACAGGGGGAAAGAGGGAGAAAGCAACCGTGAGTACTCATCCAAAGTACTCGCAAGCAAGGAGCTATACTACATATGTATGCATTGGTATCAACTGGAATAAGGCTATTATATGTGGACTGAACTGCAGAAAGCCGGGATAAGGGGGGATAGCTACTCCTTTCGAAGACTACGCTTCTGGCAGCCTCCGTCTTGCAGCATGTAGAAGAGAGTAGACTGAAGTCCTCCAAGTAGCATCGCATAGCATAATCCTAACCGATGATCCTCCCCTCGTCGCCCTGTGAGAGAGCAATCACCGGTTGTATCTGGCACTTGGAAGGGTGTGTTTTATTAAGTATCCGGTTCTAGTTGTCATAAGGTCAAGGTACAACTCCAAGTCGTCCTGTTACCGAAGATCACGGCTATTCGAATAGATTAACTTCCCTGCAGGGGTGCACCACATAACCCAACACGCTCGATCCCATTTGGCCGGACACACTTTCCTGGGTCATGCCCGGCCTCGGAAGATCAACACGTCGCAGCCCCACCTAGACCAATAGAGAGGTCAGCACGCCAGTCTAAACCTAAGCGCCCAGGGGTCTGGGCCCATCGCCCTTAGCACACCTGCACGTTGCATGGGCGGCCGGAAGCAGACCTAGCCTAGTAGGCGTTCCAGTCCAATCCAGCACGTGCCGCTCCGTTGCTGACGTCACGAAGGCTTCGGCTGATACCACGACGTCGAGTGCCCATAACTGTCCCCGCGTAGATGGTTAGTGCGTATAGGCCAGTAGCCAGACTCAGATCAAATACCAAGATCTCGTTAAACGTGTTAAGTATCTGCGAACGCCGACCAGGGCCAGGCCCACCTCTCTCCTAGGTGGTCTCAACCTGCCCTGTCGCTCCGCCTCAAAGTAACAGTCGGGGGCCGTCGGGAACCCAGGCCCACCTCTACCGGGATGGAGCCACCTGCCCCTTCATCCCCCCCATCTCCGAACAGTATCACAGGTAAGGTAACTATGTAAAGTATATTGTATATGCCCGTGGTCACCTCCCGAAGTGATCACGGCCCAGTAGTATAGCATGGCAGACGGACAAGAGTGTAGGGCCACTGATGAACACTAGCAATCCTATACTAAGCAGTAGGATAGCAGGTAATGGTAACAACAGTAGTAGCAAGGATAAGCTATGCATCAGGATAGGAATAACGGAAAGCAGTAACATGCTACACTACTCTAATGCAAGCAGTATAGAGAAGAGTAGGCGATATCTGGTGATCAGGGGGCTTGCCTGGTTGCTCTGGCAAAAGGAGGGGTCATCTTCGATGTAGTCGAACACACGAATATCGGCAGCGGTCTCAAGTCTACCGGAAAGGAGCAACGGAGGGGGAACACAATAATAACATAGCAATCAAATGTAACACAAAGCAAGACGTGGGCAACACGTTGTGCTAGGGGTGACCTAGCGTAGGGATAGGCGATACCGGTGAAGGGGGGAAACATCCGGGAAGGTATTCCCGGTGTTTCGCATTTTTGGACAGACGGAATGGAGGGGGATTGTTGCATGTTCGCGATGCTAGGGACGTGTGGCGGACAACCGACTGCGTATCCGGATTCGTCTCGTCGTTCTGAGCAACTTTGATGTACAAAGTATTTTCATCCAAGTTACGGATTACTTTATATGATTTTTCAAAGTTTAAAACAAATTCTGTAATTATTTTAAAAATTAAAATAAAGTTATTGCATCAGCATGACATCATCTGTGACATCAGCAGGGTCAACAGTTAACTCTAACCGGGTTGACTGGTCAAAGGGGCAGTGGGGCCCAATCATCATTGTCTATTTAATTAATTAACAGTTAAATAGCTAACTAATCAGACTAATTAAATTAGGTTAATTAACATGATTCATTAAATTAATTAATTTCTAATTAATTATTTAAGTAATTATGTTTTTAATTATATTTTTTTAGAAAAGAGGGCGTGGGGCCCCGCTGTCATAGGCCCAACTAAAACTAAGCCTAATATAAATTAGTGTAACAAAAGGGCTTGTTTTAACTGGGGATTAGTCCCTAAGCTAGCAAAGGGTTGGCCACACATGGCTGTGGCAAAAGCCAGCCATACACGCAACTCACGCACACACACATTGCGCTCTCACACACCACGGCCATGGCCTTTGCCGTGGCTAGCAGCAAGCAGAACAGAGGCAGGGCAGCGCAGAAGCACGCAAGGAGCATCAGCAGTGCGGCGCCAGCGGTACGCGGCAGCAGCGGCCAGCAGCAAACGGAGCAGCAGCACAGGCACGCACACGAAGTAGGGGCGGGCGAGCACGGGACAGCAGCAGCGACAACCGGCAGCACCGGCAACAACGACAGCAGAAGAAGTAACAGGCGGCAGCGAGCGCACGCACGTACGCGTACACGGGGGTTCGAGCTCGACGGAGATGACAGCCTACAGCGTCCAAATTGAAGGGCTAAAAAGGGGACCCAAGGGAGAAGCTCACCCCGGTTCTTGTGGACGAGGTTAGAAGGTCGGAGGCGGCCCGGAGCAGTGGCAACGATGACGAGTTGGTGACGTCCGCGGCGGAGAAGGGCTCGATGGCGAGCGCACGGACCGTCCCGGCTTGAGGTGATCCCCGGAGCGGACGGATCCGGCCGCGACGGACCTCCTGGACGTGCTCCCGCACGCCGGAGACGACAGTGGCTGCGGATGACGGCGAGAAGGTCGGCGGGGTAGAGGCGGACCGGTCAGGGCGCCGCGACGTCGGCGGGCGTAGAAGGAGGGGGCGCGAGGGGGGAAGGACTGCGAGGGGGCTAGGGTTTCAGGGGCGTTGACAGAGCCTTGTAGGCGGGGCAGGGGTCGCCGATGGCTGCCACTGCGGCCAACGCGCCGTGGATGGCTGCCACGGCCCCCTCCGTCTCCTGTAGCGACGGGAAGGGAATGGCAGGGGTGGCTGGGCCGTTTTTCTTGGGCTAATGGGCCACGTGGCCCAGTAGATTAGTTTTTGTTTTTACTTTTCTTTTGTATTTTTCCTTTTGTTTTCTATTTCTTTTAATTAGCTTCTATTTTCCATTTAAAACTTGAACCAAATGACTTTTGTAAGAAGTGGAGCCTTGACATATAAATACTATGCAATAAGCTGCACTGCCACCAAAAGTCTAGTCCTCAAATAATTTAGTTTGATATTTTATTAATTAGTAAAGGCATTTCAATAATTATGTTTGCTACTATTTTATTTATATTAGAGCATTTAAACACTTTATAAAAATGTGGTTTCCTCACCATAATTACATATGCATTATTTGTCACCGGTTGTATTTTTTACTTTTGACATTTGATTTTTTTCTAGTTTGACTTTATTTTAAAATTTGAATTTCGAATCGATTTTGAACTACGGAAGAGTAACAACAGTAATTGAGGTGACATGGCATCATTAGGCGAGGGTTACTGTAGCTTAATTATCCAGGCATCACAATGAGGATGATGAACCCCTCCGTGATTGTTTCCCGCTCCGGCAAGGTGCTGGAATAGGGCTCTAGATTGGATCTCGTGGTTCTGGAACTTGCGGCGGCTGGAATTGTGTTTCGTCGACTCCCCTATGGTTTCTAGAATATTTGGGTATTTGTAGATCTGAGAGGTGTTGGAAAAGATCACCATGGGCCCCACAAGGCACCAGGGCGTGCTTGGGGCCTCTGTCGTGCCCTGGTGTCTTGTGAGCCCCACAGGCCTCCTCTTGTACACCACCTAGGCTCCCTGGGTCTCTTTTGGGCAGAAAAAAACTCCAAAAAAGTTTTGCGGCATTTGGACTTCATTTGAGACAGATATTCTATGAAGTAAAAAAACAAGCAAAAAAGCAACTGGCATTGGGCACTATGTCAATAGGTCAGTCCCAAAAATGATATAAAATTGCTAGTAAATGAATATAAAACATCCAAGATTGATAATATAATAGCATGGAACAATAAAAAATTATAGATACGTTGGAGATCTATCAGCATCCCCGAGCTTAATTGCTGCTCGTCCTTGAGTAGGTAAATGATAAAAACATAATTTTTGATGTGGAATGCTGCCTAACATGTTCATGACATATTCTTTTCTTTTTAGCATGGACATTTGGACTTTTAGATGATTCAAAGCAATAGTCTAGAATTGACATAAGGACATCAATACTCAAGCATATCAACAAGCAACCATGTCTTTCAAAATAGCAACACTAAAAAAGCTATCCCCAGCCCATTATGCTCAATCATTGATCCATTCATGAAACACACTCGAATATTACCTACATCCAATGCACACGTATGATTATAGTGTTCCCTAGTTGGTACTTTATAAGAGAAGATGGAGACACAAATAGAAATAAAAATTGCATCAAGTAAATAGGTAGGCCCTTCGCAAAGGGAAACAGAGATTTGTAGAGGTGTCAGTGCTCAAAGCTTAAATTGTGAGATAAAATATTTTGAGAGGCATGCTTTTCCCGTTAATGAAAACGACCGAGAATTCCCAATATTTCTATGCTAGATTTATCATAGGCGGTTCCCAAACATAAAATAAAGTTTATTACTTTTACAACCATTCTTTCACAATCCATGACTAGCCGTATCCACGGGTGCCTTCCATACCAACACTTTCCAAGGAATTTATTATTTAACAACGTAAATATTTTTTTCATTTTGGGACTGGGCATCCCTATTACCTTGCCACACTCTCGTGCAATGACAAGTGAATGAAAACTCACCTTAAGAATAACATATCTAGCATGGAAAAATATTGGCCATCCTTGCGACTTCATGAGCAGTACGGGCACACAAAAAGGAATTTCATTTTTAAAATTAGAGTTCGCACATACAAATTTACTTGGAACGGCATGGAAATACTGCATATAGGTAGGTATGGTGGACTCATTTGGCACAACTTGGTTTAAGCAGTTTGGATGCACAAGCAGTATTCCCACTTAGTACAAATGAAGGTGTAATATCCCGAGACCGACGCTCCAGATGCCTTCCATGTTTTCTTGGTAGCCTCTTTAATTATTTTTGTTTGTTGAATTCTTCATCCGATCATTTGCATTGCATCCGGGTGTTTTTATAAAAACTCATAGCCGTTCGTAGTTACTGCTTTACTTCTTGTCTCCGTGTCCTTTTGTCAAATTCCTTTTGCCTATGTCAACCTTTCTCAGACCAACCGTTCTTTTGTTGTCTGAACATTTGACTCTCTCTGCTCAGTACTCAAACCCCCTCGTGCACGTCCAAAAAACTTCCCACAGATCTGAACTAAGCGGTTGTGACCATTGAGTCTGAAGGAAATATGCCCTAGAGGCAATAATAAAATTATTATTTTATTTCCTTATATCATGATAAATGTTTATTATTCATGCTAGAATTGTATTAACTGCAAACTTGTTTCATGTGTGAATACATAGACAAAACAAAGTGTCCCTAGTATGCCTCTACTATACTAGCTCGCTGATCAAAGATGGTTAAGTTTCCTAAGCATAGACATGTGTTGTCATTTGATAAATGGGATCACATCATTAGAGAATGATGTGATGGACAAGACCCATCCGTTAGCTTAGCATTATGATTGTTGAGTTTTATTGCTATTGCTTTCTTCATGACTTATACATGTTCCTCTGACTATGAGATTATGCAACTCCCGAATACCGGTGGAACACCTTGTGTGCTATCAAGTGTCACAACATAACTGGGTGATTATAAAGATGCTCTACATGTGTCTCCGAAGGTGTTTGTTGGGTTGGCATAGATCGAGATTAGGATTTGTCACTCCGTGTATCAGAGAGGTATCTCTGGCCCTCTCGGTTATGCACATCACTGCAAGCCTTGCAAGAAATGTGACTAATGAGTTAGTTACAGGATGATACATTACGGAATGAGTAAAGTGACTTGCTAGTAATTAGATTGAACTAGGTATGAGGATACCGACGATCGAATCTCGGGCAAGTAACATCCCAATGACAAAGGGAACAACGTATGTTGTTATGAAGTTTGACCGATAAACATCTTCGTAGAATATGTAGGAGCCAATATGAGCATCCAGGTTCCGCTATTGGTTATTGACCGGAGATATGTCTCGGTCATGTCTACATAGTTCTCGAATCCGTAGGGTCCGCACGCTTAACGTTCGATGACGATTTGTATTATGAGTTATGTGATTTGATGACTGAAGTTTGCTCGGAGTCCTGGATGAGATCACAGACATGACGAGGAGTCTCTAAATGGTTGAGAGGTAAAGATTCATATATTGGAAGGCTATATTCACACATCAGAAAGGTTTCGAGTGATTCGGGTGTTTTTTGGAGTACCGGGGAGTTACGGGAATTCACCGTGAGAAGTAATGGGCCATACGGGAAAAGAGGAGGCAGGCCAAGGGGAGGTGGCGCCCCCCCCCCATGCGTCCGGATTGGACTAGGGGAAGGGAGCAGCGCCCCCTTGCCTTTTCCTACTCCCTCTCTCTTTTCCTCTTTCCTTCTCTCCTACTCCGAAAAGGAAAGGGATTCCTACTAGGACCTGGAAGTCCTAGTAGGACTCCATACTCTTGGCGCGCCCAAAGGGGGCCAGTCTCTCTCCCTCCATCCTTTATATACGTGGGAGGGGGGCACCCCAATAGCACAACAGATATTATTTTTGCCGTGTGCGGTGCCCCCCTCCACAGTTACATACCTCGGTCATATCGTCATAGTGCTTAGGTGAAGCCATGCGCGGGTAACTTCATCATCACCGTCCCCACGCCATCGTGCTGACGGAACTCTCCCTCATCCTCAAATGGATCAAGAGCTCGAGGGACGTCATCGCGGTGAACATGTGCTGAAAACGGAGGTGCCATACATTCGGTGCTAGGATCGTTGAATCGCGAAGACGCTCGACTACATCAACCGTGTTACTAAACGCTTCCGCTTTCGGTCTATGAGGGTACGTGGACACACTCTCCCCTCTCATTGCTACGCATCTCCTAGATAGATCTTGCGTGATCGTAGGATTTTTTTTGAAATATTGTGTTCCCCAACAGTGGTATCAGAGCCAGGTCTATGCGTAGATGTTATATGCACGAGTAGAACACAAATAGTTGTGGGTGATAATAGTCATACTGCTTACCAGCAACGTCTTACTTTGATTCGGCAGTATTGTTGGATGAAGTGGCCCGTACTGACATTACATGACCGTGTTCATGAGACTGGTTCTACCGACGTGCTTTGCACATAGGTGGCTGGCGGTTGTCTGTTTCTCGAACTTTAGTTGAATCGAGTTTGACTACGCCCGGTCCTTGTTGAAGGTTAAAACAACACACTTGATGAAAAATCGTTGTGGTTTTGATGCGTAGGTAAGAACGGTTCTTGCTAGAAGCCCGTAGCAGCCACGTAAAACTTGCAACAACAAAGTAGAGGACGTCTAACTTGTTTTTGCAGGGCATGTTGTGATGTGATATGGTCAAGACGTGATGATATATAAATTGTTGTATGAGATGATCATGTTTTGTAGAAGTTATCGGCAATTGGCAGGAGCCTTATGGTTGTCTCTTTATTGTATGAATTGCAATCACCATGTAATTGCTTTACTTTATCACTAAGCGGCAGCGATAGTCGTAGAAGCAATAGTTGGTGAGACGACAACGATGCTACGATGGAGATCAAGGTGTCAAGCCGGTGATGATGGTGATCATGATGGTGCTTTGTAGATGGAGATCAAAGGCACAAGATGATGATGGCCATATCATATCACTTATTTTGATTGCATGTGATGTTTATCCTTTATGCATCTTATTTTGCTTAGTATGGCGGTAGCATTATAAGATGATCCCTCACTAAATTTCAAGGTACAAGTGTTCTCCCTGAGTATGCACCGTTGCTACAGTTCGTCGTGCCGAGACACCACATGATGATCAGGTGTGATAAGCTCTACGTTCACATACAACGAGTGCAAGCCAGTTTTGCACGTGCATAATACTCGGGTTAAACGTGACGAGCCTAGCATATGCAGATATGGCCTTAGAACACTGAGACCGAAAGGTCGAACATAAATCATATAGTAGATATGATCAACATAGTGATGTTCACCATTGAAAACTACTCCATCTCACGTGATGACCGGACATGGTTTAGTTGATATGGGTCACGTGATCATTTAGATGACTAGAGGGATGTCTATCTAAGTGGGAGTTCTTAAGTAATATGATTAATTGAACTTTAATTTATCATGCACTTAGTCCTGATAGTATTTGCAAATTATGTTGTAGATCAATAGCTCGTGTTATAGCTCCCCATTTATTTTTGATATGTTCCTAGAGAAAAATAAGTTGAAAGATGATAGTAGCAATGATGCGGACTGTGTCCGTGATCTGAGGGGTATCCTCATTGCTGCATAGAAGAATTATGCCCTTGATGCACCGCTAGGTGACGGACCTATTGCAGGAGCAGATGCAGACATTATGAACGTTTGGCAAAGCTCGGTATGATGACTACTTGGTAGTTTAGTGTGCCATGCTTTACGGCTTAGAACCGGGACTTCAAAAACATTTTGAAGGACAAGGAGAATATAAGATGTTCTAAGAGCTGAAATTGGTATTTCAGACTCATGGCCGAGTTGATAGGTATGAGACCTCTGACAAGCATTTTGCCTACAAAGATGGAGGAGAATAGCTCAATCAGTGAGCATGTGCTCAGAATGTCTGAGTACTACAATCTATTGAATCCAGTGGGAGTTAATCTTCCAGATAATATAGTGAATGACAGAGTTCTCTAGTCACTATCACCAAGTTACTGGAACTTTGTGATGAACTATAATATGCAAGGGATGACGAAAACGATTCCCCAAGCTCTTTGCGATGCTGAAATCGGCGAAGGTAGAAATCAAGAAAAGCATCAAGTGTTGATGGTTGAAAAGACCACTAGTTTCTAGTAAAAGGGCATGGGAAATAAAGGGAACTTCAAGAAGAATGGCAAGCAAGTTGCCACTCACATGAAGAAGCCCAAATCTAGACCCAAGCCTTAAACTTAGTGCTTCTACTGCAAATGAAATGGTCACTAGAAGCGGAACTGCCCCCAAATACTTGGCGGATAAGAAGGATGGCAAAGTGAACAAAAGTATATATGATATACATGTTATTGATGTGTACTTTACTAGTGTTCATAGTAGCCCCTGGGTATTTGATACTGGTTCAGTTGCTATGATTAGTAACTTGAAACAGGAGTTACAAAATGAATAGAGAGTAGTTGAGGGTGAGGTGACGATGTGTGTTGGAAGTGATTCCAAGGTTGATAAGATCACCATCGCACACTCCCTTTACCTTCGGGATTAGTGTTGAACCTTAAATAAATGTTATTTGGTGTTTGCGTTGAGCATAATATGACTGGATCATGTTTATTGCAATACGGTTATTCATTTAAGTCAAAGAATAATTGTTATTCTGTTTACATGAATAAAACCTTCTGTGGTCATACACCCAAGGTGAATGGTTTATTGAATCTCGATCATAGTTGTCGGCGTACTGGGAACCATGGTACCCAGACTTGCCTGTCTACGGCCCATGTCGCGTACCTGGTATGGCCCGGTAGGGCCCAGCTGATCGACCAGCTGCTCAAGACCCTCGCAAGGGGGACAGCCCTAGCGAGGAGAACGACCAAGACCTCCTCGGGGAGCGGCCTCACCTAGGCTGCTCCAGAGGGGCAACCAAGACCTCTACCAAGAGTGGCCTCAGCTAGGCTGCTTCGGGAGGGCGGAGATCTCAAGGCAAGGGCTGCCTCAGGAGGAGGCAGTCACGCAAGCCATGATGAACCGTGCCAGCGGGCGCCAGCGCACGCCGGCGGGCGCAGTTTCCATATCGGTGCAAAGGAGACCGCGCAGGCGCAGGTTCCCGAGGGGCGAGACAAAGGTTTCCCCTTTGGTGCAACAAGACCGAAGCCGCAAGGACGGCAAGAAGGATGTCATCGCCGAACCCACCATCGCGTCACCGCCTGCCCTCTTTGCAGGTGAAGACCACCTTTTGTCAGGATAGGAGCGTCCTTGTGTTCCCGCTCGAATGGCCGTTGTGGGATTCCCTTCCCGCCTAAACATTTCGGGGGAAGAGGGCCATGGCCGTCTATATAAGTATCTAGGGTTCCTAGCATAGGGAGGAACCAACCCATTGGGACTTAGATAGCAAAGGAGCAAGAACATCCGCTTCCTCACCCCTCTCGAGCTCACCTCTAGAGCTCAGGAGACCATTGTACTTGTTCATACTCGAGCCCTCGCGAGGCCAATCCACTAAAGCAGGACGTAGGGTTTTACACCGCAAGGTGGCCCGAACCTGGGTAAACTCTTGTGTGCTCTACTTCTTTGCTTGCTTGCATTCCATTCCCACCACCAGGAGAAGAGCGAGGCGCTAGGTAGACGTGTAGTGGTAGAGATCTTTGTCACGCCCCTGTGTTCGAATCTTAAGGGTTTTGCGGAGCCCGGAATCCGACATTTGGCGCGCCAGGTAGGAGGCGTGTCGAAATCTCGCTTCTCCGACGACCTCGCTCCGCTCTTCTCCATCGACCTTGGTTCACCGCCATGGTGGACACTCGCCGAGCACGCGCTGCCCGTCGCGCCGCCAACGTCGCTCAGGCGGCGCCCGCGGGTAACGGCGCACCACTCCACCCCAACTCGCCGGTCGCCAACGCGGCCACGGACCCAGCCGTTCACAAGCAGCAGGACTCGTCATTGCCGCTGTCCGTGCGGCGCGAAGGCCGCACGGTGACCCCGTCACCTTCGCTGACCGCGACGTTGTCCTCGCTGGTCCGCCGTGGGCCGGTCTACCAGCAGCCTGCGCTACTAATGGCGCGGGAGCTCCTACGCTACTGTCCGGCGGACGACATCTACGACGAGTGGCTCCACCGCATCACCGAGCTCGTCAACGCCGTCGGGGAGGCACCCGCACCGACCTATTTCTCTCGCCCTCTGTCGCCCATGGCGGGGAACGAGGACCACGGCTCTCCGCCCCCACCTCCACCGCGCGGCGCCGGCCAGGGGCTCAGGCGCGAGGCTCCATGGCGCGAACAGCCCCGCAGGGCCCCCGCGCGCGACGAGGAGAGCTGCCAGGTGGTCCCGCGCCCCCAGGCAGAAGCGCGCGTGCTCCCCGCTCAGCAGCACCAGAACCGCGCCCCACAGGAGGTGGTGGCGCCCGCACCCCAAGATCCAGCACCGCAGGCACAGGGGGCGCCAGCAATCATGAGCGTGGCTGGATGCCGCGCCCTAGCTCCTGAGCTACGGTGCCTCGTCTGGCCCGGCAAGTTCAAGCCAGACCTGCCTTCGCGTTACGACGGCACCGCCGACCCGGCGGAGTTCCTCCAGCTCTACGAGCTCAGCATCGAGGCGGCGAACGGCACCGAGCAGGTCATGGCGAACTAGTTCCCCATGGCCCTCAAGGACGGTGCGCGCTCCTGGCTCCTGAACCTTCCTCCAGGATCCATCTCTTCTTGGGAGGAGCTTCGTGAGCGCTTCATCGCCAACTTCCAAGGTACCCGCGACCGAGCTCCACGGCCGCAGACCTGCGCCGTGTGAAGCAGCAGCCTGGGGAGACCCTGCAGAAGTACATCCAACGCTTCAACACCGTGCGCCTCAAGATCCCCAGGGTCTCCGACGAGGCCATCATCTCGGCGTTCTCCGATGGTGTCCGCGACGTCAGGATGAATGAGGAGCTTGCCATCCACGAGGACCTGTGCACGGCCCTCGAGATGTTCAATCTCGCGGCGAAGTGTGCCAGGGCAGAGGAAGGCCGCCTCTCCCTCCTGGAACTGCCTGAGGCAGAGGCCGACGACAAGAAGACCAAGGCCAAGGAAGCAAAGCGCAAGGGACCAGCCGTGCTGGCCGTGGAGCCAGAAGTGAAGCGCGGCTGCGGCTACAACGACCCTCCAAGAGACAACCGTCCGTACTGCGTCTTCCATGATGTCCATAGCCATAACACCAACGACTGCCAAGAGCTCAGGGCGATGCGCGGTGGGCGCGTCGGGTAGCGCCCTGAGCGCAACAACCGTGGCTACGTGTGGGGACCCCGACTCATAAGTCGTGATCACCGAATGCACGTGTACAGTGATCCCAGAGATCAATGCTCACTGAACACACAGAAGCTGAATAACAAGAGTCTTACATCCATACATACCGTATTACACAAGTAGGACCATTATGGTCAAGTCTTGAGTATAACATTGCAGCGGAAATCTTCGTCGATAACTTGGACCCATGCCATCTGCCTTAACCCTACAGGCATTCTGACTGGGAAGCGTCCTAGCTCGCATGTTCGTCACCAAAGTATTCTTCATCCTATCATGTTCTTTCATGCCTGGCCAATAAAATAACCAGTGGCAAGCCAATGAGTACTTTGAATGTACTCGCAAGCAACCCAAGGGTGATAACAGAATAATTATGCAAGGCACTGCTGCTAATTTGGCATTTTTGCGGAAAACTAGTTTTTCTCATGCAAGTATGATCAACATTTATCAAGGATATGAATGCATCTGCAACAAGTATCAGGAGGTTACAGACATCAACATCGAGATAGAGTTGTGAACAACTCATACTCAAGCTCATCGTGACTTCCTCATGAATCACGTCAACCAAACCGTGTTGTTTGTCAGAAACATATGGACGTAGTCTAAGCAGCACCACCCAACTGTCCTTGACCGTGGACACGACTATTCGAATAGTTTTACACTCTGCAGAGGTTGCACACTTTACCCACAAGATCCGGGGAACTTCCGTGTCATCCATGACCCGCGGTACCTCAAGTACCCGGGGTAAGCACCCGATCACTATCTTTCCCTAGACGACACTAACAAGGAGTCCACTCGTTGTTCCGTATCCTCTCGATATACATCATACGAGACTCACTCGAGATCGTAACATCCGAGAGGGGACACAACGGTGTATCCGGTGCCCTGTGAAAACAGTCATGGCCGCCCTACCTGGCACGACCCCGTCCCGAGAGAGCGCACCAACAACTCTCCCGTCACTAGTAATGTGGGCTGCAAGCTAGTATCGGCCTAGGTAATCAATAATGCACTTTCCCATATAAGGGTAGAGTGGTTGCGCGTGTAAGGTTGGGACAGTCGACAAATCTTAAATCTAATCCGTCTCTGTAAACAACACTTTTATCGAGCCTCAGTACACTACTTCTCCACCAAGTAGTGACCTAGTTCATCATCATCTCCCAGGGGCATTGGTGGCACCCACTGGGCTATTTGCAAGTATGTCAAACCACACTTGTTTCTTTCCATGCATAACCCTGACCCACTTTGTGTAGCCATTTACTATAGCATAGTTCTACAACCCACCAACACAACTCTAAGCAAGGGTAGAGTCATGAACAATGCAAGTATCAATGGAGTATGCAACGGAGGCAAGCCTAGCAAGGTTGCCATTCAAAATATATCATGCACTCAGTGAAGCAACGAAAATGCCATCATGATGTAAAATGGTTCATCATGGTCAAAGGGCTGCTTGCCTGGTTCATCAGAGTCTTGAGATCTTCTAGTCCTTCTCCAAGTACTCCGTCTACTTCGGCAACTAACGTCGAAACAAACACAATAAGCAACACAACAAGGCAAGAATAAATGTGCTCAAAAAATATGAAGTTGACTTTTCTAGGACATCTCTGGTTATACGAAAATTAACCAGAGTGGTTCCATTGGAATTGGGTCAGTGGATATTTCTAAACATTTGGATATGATGGAATCAAGGGGTTTATGGATTTGTAAGAAGTGTACAGAAATATATTTTTGAAAAATGAGCAAAGGCACCCATTCAACAAAGGATGATTTTAGAAGCATCTAGGAATTGGTTTCACTGGATTTCGAGTTGAAATGATTTTCCTATGAATTTGCAAAGTTGACAAATATGAAGAAATAGACCATTATTTGAGGTGATACAGAAAGTATTAGTAAAAATGTTCAAAAACTAAGATTTGAACTTATGGACATCTAGGATTTTGAATCATGGAATTTGGATCAAAAATGGGCTCTCTGTGATTTTCTAAAGTTCAGCACAGAAATAAGAAAATAGGATTTATTTAATATGTGTGAAGGGAAATGTGCTAGAAAAATGTGCAAAAAGCACCATGTGATAGGGCATGATTTTAGGAACTACTAGAAATTTGAATCATCAAATTTGGAGTTAATTTGAATTGTTTATGGATTTTTGAAGCTGACTGGAAAAAGAAAAAGGAAATAAGGTTTTAACCTTATCCTGCACACGGGGCAGCAGATAGGCCATGGGCCGGCCCAGCCGAATGGCCGCACGGGGTGACCGAGGCGACGTCGAAGGCGCCCGCGCGAAGTGCGCCTTCACCGCGGGGACGCGAGAGCAGGCGAACCCGCCTCCACTTGCCAGCGTGGCCCGGTGGCTGGGCCACTGATGAGCGGGGCCCGCCTACAGGGCCTTCGTCTTCCTCTTCCTCTCGCGCGCTTGCCTGGCCGAGGGAGCAGAGAGCCCCGACGGCGACTGCCGGCGCTACGGAGCACCTCTGGCGACGCTCTGGCTATGG
Organism: Triticum urartu; assembly: GCF_003073215.2. Lineage (NCBI taxonomy): Eukaryota > Viridiplantae > Streptophyta > Magnoliopsida > Poales > Poaceae > Triticum > Triticum urartu. The sequence goes on along the minus strand of NC_053027.1, from coordinate 352,735,538 downwards.
ATGAGCTCGGCGTCGAGCGCCGCATCCATTCGTGTATGCTACGGCTACCGGGGATGGTCGAGGCGACGGCGGCTTGGATGCCGGTGGACGGTGGCGTCGGGCGAGATTGGGCACGGCGCTACGGTGCGTCCTCGGACGAGGGAAAGAGCGTGGGAGCTCCGCCTTGCTCAGGGGAGCCTGCTGGTGGAGAGAGGAGAGGGAGAAGAGCTCGGGCTCGGCTGAATTTAGGTGGAGGCCGGCGGCTCGACTCCGGCCTTGGAGGTGGATGGAGGGCTCGGGGAGAGGTTTGGCTTCGTCCCGTGGGTCTCTGGGAGGGAGAGAGGGCGAGTGGTGAGGAGAGGAGGGCTCGGGGAGGCCTTTAAATAGGCGGGCGACGGTCTACCGAGGACTCGTGCGCCGGCGAGCTCGTTGCCATCACCACGGGTCACAGGAGCTCGTCGCGGTGTGTCTGGGGCGTTCCTGGATTCGGTCCAGAGCTAGGGAGAGAAGAGAGAGAGCAGGGGGGCCAGGGGCACCGCGCGTGTGAGCTTGCTCACTGGTGTACTCGGGCGGCCGGCGCATGTGCGAGCAGGGCAGGAGGAGGGAGAAGGAGGAGGGGGACAGGGGTATAGCGTGCTGCGGACGTCGAGGCGCGTCGGCAGGCATGTGGGGGAGGGCCGAGGTGGTCGGAGGCATCGGGCAGAGGGCAGCTACAATGCAAGGGCGCACTGTAGCGTGCTCCAGAGCATGCATATGGCCGGCATGGCCATTTTAAAAGGTCAGGGGCATGTCCACTTGTGTCCTGGAGCTTCCTTGGATGCTCTAGAGTGGTCAGGAGCTAGGTGGGGGGCTGCATATAGAAATGAGAGAGAGAGAGGAGGAGTTGCCATGGGTAAACAGAGAGAGAAAGAGATGGGTTTCACCCCCAAAATATTGAGCTGAGGCTAGGGAAGAGTTATTGGAGATAGGAGAAGACTAGGAGGAGATGTGGTAAAAAGTTGAGCTCAAGGAGATTACTGGAAGAGGTCAAAATGATGATTTTGGGAAAATGGCAAAAGGTGTTTGTTGTTGTTTTGGGCAAGAAAATTAATTACACTTGCCATGAGAATTAACAGGATGGAATGGCACATAGAAGTAGGATGTTCCACCAAGTTTGAGCTCATTTGGGCAAAGTAGCCAACGTAACTTTGGTAAACCCTAGAAATCAACAGAAATGGCTTTACCAAGATTTAGTCATGCAAATCTATTTTCCTTGATGCACCACTTGGTGTAGTGTCATCATTTGAGGTTATGAACATGTCCACAAAAGTTGAGATCAAAAGGAGAAAGTTGCCAATGTAGAGTTGTTCAAATTTGGTTCTGAACAGGAAGGGTTTTGGGGTACTTTGAGCAAGATAACATTCTCTCCAACTTGTGCCATTTGGTCTAGATGCATAATTAGACCATTTGAGCATGTTCACAAGGTTTGAGAACATTTGGACATGTTTGGCAATGTAAAGTTGCTCAAACTTCAAAATGGACAAAAATGGTTTTGAGGAGATTTCATGGGGTTATACTATTCTCCATGACATGATACTTGGCAAGATCATCAAACATATCATATGTGACATGCTAGAATTTTCTTGGAATTGCTGGGGAATATTTCCTGTAGAAATATTTCAAATCCTTGAAATGGGAGAAATGGTTTTTGAGGGATTTGACCAATATTTTGAACATGACCATGTGTTGAAACTCTTATATATGGACAATATATGTCCATTGAGTTTCCCTAAATTTTCTCAAATATTTTTGAAACAATAAAATAATTTTTCCCTATTAAAGACCATTTCTGGCCTTAAGAAAAAGCTTTTAAATAAAATAGTAAAATAACTTTTAAAATTATATTTTTGTGGTTTATGGGAGTCCTATATCTAATAGGATTCAAATATATTTTTGGAAAGATTTTTACTGCCCTGAATTAAGTACTTGCAGTACAAATCTTAATTCAGGGGTTTTTGGAAAACTAATTTTTGAAAATACTTTTTGGCCAAATTATTTTTGTAAGAAATACTATATTGCTCTATACACATGGCATGATCATTGTTTCAAGAGTTTGGAGCAAGGAGATGAAGTATAGGAGTTGGAGGATTTATTTGATTTTTAGAGCACTTGCAAACAACAGACAAAAATCCAATCAAGGCAAGGTCCAAAACACTCAAAAGTTTTTGTCAAACCACATTTTATCATGATTGTTAGCTTAAGTGTTGTGGCATGAAAATCAGGGTGTGACACTACGACCGCGGAGGAGGCCATGGCGGAGGACGCTGGGACGGCAGGAGCAGCCTCGTGACGCCCCCTAGCGCGACTAGCCTCGCGAGGGTTGCCCTCAGGGCAACGCGGGCCTGCCTCCGCTGCCACCACTGCCAAGAAGGAATGACAACGACCGCCAGGGAGACGAAGCGGGGGGCTTCCAGGAGCCACACGGGGTCGCGTGCATCCTGGGAGGAGCCCACGCTCCGGCTTCTCACCGCATCTTCAAGCAGTTCGCTCGTGAGGTGAACGCGGCTCTCCCCAGGCCTGACGTCGCGCGCAACCTTAGGTGGGCCAAGCAGATCATCGCCTTCGACCCCAAGGATCAGCTCAGGTGCACCACCATGCCAGGCACTCTCCCGATGCTCTGCACCCTGACCATCAGTAACGTCCGCGTGACCAAGACCCTCATCGACGGTGGGGCAGGGCTCAACGTCCTCTCCGTTCAGATCTTTGAGACTCTTCAAGTACCCTACGATGAGTTGCACCTGACCAAGCCATTTTACGGAGTCACGGATGGCTCCACCCTCCCGATGGGGCAGGTCCGCCTCCCCGTCACCTTCGGCGACCGCGACAACTACCACACCGAGCTCATCGACTTCGACGTCGCCAACACCAACCTCTCGTACAACGCCATCCTAGGGTATCCGGCCCTCTCCAAGTTTATGGCGGCAACCCATCACGGCTACAACATCCTCAAGATGCCTGGAAGCGGCGGAGTCATCACGATCGCCTGCGACGAGAAGGAAGCAGTACGTTCTCTGGAGCGCACCTACCAGACGGCGGTGATCGAGATCTCCGACGGAGACGGAGCCGTCTTCGCCCTCATGACCGCCCCCAAGAAGAAGCAACTGCCCGACACTCAGGCCTCGGGGGCTCCCGACGGCACCATCTCAAGCTCCGCGCCTGCTGTCAAGGCGCCTTCCGCCCTTGCATAGGGAGGCACGCCCGGCGCCCCTCTCAGGACGGGCTCGGGGGCTCCCCTCAGGGGGACCCAGGACCTGGTCGTGAGGGAGGTGCCCGGGCACCACTCGCGGGTGCGCCCCGCCGTGCGTCATCATGAGCCTAGCATGAGCCTCATAATGCTGGGGGCTTAGGACCCCATCGACCAAGCTACCAAGGAACCTTACCCACCTACTCAAGACCCAAGCAACCAGTTTCGCGTCTGCATCGACATCCCGAGCCTCAACAGGGCTGCCGCCCAGGGCCTCTTCCAGCAGATGGCGGTCGGCTGCAGGAGGGCCTTCCCCTCTGGCCTCCGCAACGCAGCCACCACGTACCAGCACTTCCTACAATAGGCCGTGGGGGCTCAGAAGGCTCAACGGCAGGCGGTCCTGACGGAGCAGGACCAGGACCCCCGCGACCGCTGAGGGCCTCCGGAGCCCCTGGGCCTTGGGAGCTCGGCTCTCCTCAGGAGCAACCTGCATGGCTTGCGTCTCCAGCTACCCCAACTCCTCTTCAGCGGCAAGTACCAGGTGATGTCTCAGGTATTCTGTCGAGGGCGCCCCTCAGGCTACATCATCCTCGAGCTGCTGGGGGCTTACCCCCACAGCTGTCTCTTTTTGTGCATGAATCAGAACTGGTTGCTTCCTTTCACATTATCTATATGGTTGGCACCCTCACGGCCACTAAGGTCATGAGCCCTTGTGAGCCCACCCGTGACCGCCCCATGATTAAGGACTGGCACGGAGTCTGTGCTCGGGTCCGTCCCTGCAGCGTCGCTAAACCCAAGGGCTGAGCTCTCTCTCGCGAGCCATTCCCGTGACGTCGCCTCCCGTGGTCCTTGGTGCCTTGTTCTCGCATGGGCTAATAGTTGGTGGGTAAGTAGGGGCCCGTGGCAGGTGCCTCGCTCCCGCAGGAACCGCGTGTCGGTTGTTTATCTTTTGGACTATAGCATGAGAAGACTAGGCGCGGCGTGTGTGCTTGGGTCCGTCCCTGCAGCGTCGATAAATCCAGCGGCTGAGCTCTGTCTTACGGGTCGGTCCCGCTAATGTCACCTCCTGGGGTCGTTGGTGTCGCGGCCTTCTCATGCAATGCCCTCTGGAGATGCATTCGGCACAGGTCTAGGCAACCCATCTCTTTTCACATTTTGCAGAAGAAGACTTAGGCGCAACCCGCCTCAGGGTAGGGTCTCGTGAGTGATGCGTAACCTCGCAAGAACTTCCTCAGAGTGAAAGGATCGAGAAGAGGTGTCTAGAGGGGGGTGATTAGAGACTAAGTGCCAAAAGTTGCAGTTTTTAATTTCTTTAAGTTGAAGTGGAGTTTAGGCACTAGTTTAACAAACACAATACATATCAAGCAAGCATGCAAAGAGTATGTGAGCAGCGGAAAGTAAAGCATGCAACTTGCAAGAATGTAAAGGGAAGGGTTTGGAGAATTCAAATGCAATTGGAGACACAGATGTTTTTGTCGTGTTTCCGATAGGTGGTGCTATCGTACATCCACGTTGATGGAGACTTCAACCCACAGAGGGTAACGGTTGCGCGAGTCCACGGAGGGCTCCACCCATGAAGGGTCCATGAAGAAGCAACCTTGTCTATCCCATCATGGCCATCGCCCACGAAGGACTTGCCTCACTAGCGGTAGATCTTCACGAAGTAGGCGATCTCCTTGCCCTTACAAACTCCTTGGTTCAACTCCACAATCTTTATCGGAGGCTCCCAAGTGACACCTAGCCAATCTAGGAGACACCACTCTCCAAGAAGTAACAAATGGTGTGTTGATCATGAACTCCTTGCTCTTGTGCTTCAAATGATAGTCTCCCCAACACTCAACTCTCTCTCACAGGATATGGATTTGGTGGAAAGAAGATTTGAGTGGAAAGCAACTTGGGGAAGGCTAGAGATCAAGATTCATATGGTAGGAATGGAATATCTTGGCCTCAACACATGAGTAGGTGGTTCTCTCTCAAAAAATGTGTATTGGAAGTGTAGGTATGTTCTGATGGCTCTCTCTTCGAATGAAGAGTGGGTGGAGGGGTATATATAGCCTCCACATAAAAACTAACCGTTACACACAATTTACCAATCTCGGTGAGACCAAAGTGAAAAACTCGGTCGGACCGACTTAGCAAACCTAGGGACCGTTAGGGTTTTCGGTGGGACCGACTAGATCAACTCGGTGGAACCGATGTGCTAGGGTTAGGGTAAAACCAAAACTCGGTTTGACCGATTACTCAGACTCGGTGGGACCAATTTGGGTAATAATCGGAACAGAGAGTTGGCCAAGCAAACTCGGTGGGGCCGATTGCATATCTCGGTGGGACCAAAAATATTGCAATAGGTAACAGAGAGTTTGCAAGCCCATCTCGGTGAGACCGAGATCCCATCGGTGAGACCGAACTGATTAGGGTTTCTGGCAGTGGCTATTTCAACTAAACTCGGTGGCTCCGGATAGAAAGAATCGGTGGGGCCGAGTTTGACTTTTGGTTTAGGACATATTTGGAAGTGAGAAAGTGGTTGAGGGCTTTGGAGCATATCACTAAGCACTTTGATCAAGCAAGCCATTAAGCAACACCTCATCCCTTCTTAATAGTATTGGCTTTCCTATAGACTCAATGTGATCTTGGATCACAAAGATATAAAATATAGAGTCTTGAGCTTGGAGCTTGGGCCAATCCTTTGTCCTTAGCATTTTGAAGGGGTTCCACATCCTCTAGTCCATGCCACTTCATTGTTGAACTCATCTGAAACATACTAGGTAAAAGTGTTGGTCCAACAAGAGATATGTTGTCATTAATTATCAAAATTACCTAGGGAGCACTTGTGCTTTCAATCTCCCCATTTTTGGTAATTGATGGCAACATACATCAAAGCTTTAGATAAAGATATAGAGAATAGCAAGTAAAGCTTTGGAAAGACATGTAACAAGCATAGTCTCCCCCTACATGTATGCAATCATGTGAATATGGTATATAGAAGCATGTGAGAGCATAACCATGACAGAGTAGCAATGTGTTACATGTATCTTGGCTATATGCATCAGAGCAAGTGATGAAAACATGAGAAATGTACCTTCATGCCCATGAGTCCTTCTTGCAAACAGTATGCACATCAGCAAGAATTTGTCATACACATGACCATGATGCATATACTTACCTTGTGGTCTTGACTTGGCTAGGATGTGATGAACCTACGTAAACAAGGTTAGATAACACAGATGCACCTACTAGCTAGAGCAAACAAAAGAAACCACAAGAGTACCAAGACTGGGATGACATGTAGAGTGAGTACAGAGTACCACGATAGGTATTGACATGTCCCCATAGAGAAGGATATGCAATGAATTTAAGAATTTTCTTTCCCTTGGATGTCTTGCTCCCCCTGAATCTAGCATGGCATACTGGGAGAAGATAGGGAACAGAAAAACAGAGCTCAAAGAAACAAATGAATAGAGCTAATGCAAATAAGCACATATGAACATGTCTTTCCCCAAGAAGACATATGGCATCTCTCCTCTTGAACATCAAGCATCTGGGATCCTTGAAGATTACTCTTTCCTAGAGTATTCCCTCCCCTAGAGATCTCTCCCCTAGAGATATGATTAAGCTTTGATGTGATCTATCTCTCCCCCTTTGACATCAATTTCCAAGAAGGGTCTTCTGGAATTTGTTGTGAATGGGTTCGGTCCTTGAATCACAGTACAAAGCATTAAGGTAAATGTGATGCTTGCAGAGGACAGGATTCATTGAGTGGAGCTGGATCAAGAATAAAGCAGGAATAAATGGCAAAATGTTTTTCCTGTAGTGAAATCGGTGTCACCGAGTTGTATGCTTCAGTTGCTCCGAAAATCTTCGGTTAGACCGGAAACATGATACCGGTGGAACCGAGTTCATCATAGAAAAACACTCGTCACCTCAGCTCACTAGACAAATAAGATCTCACAAAGATTTGCAGTGAATTGGATGCAGAAAAATGCAGAACAAAGAACAAAGAAAAGAAACTAAAAGGTCTAGATGAAGTTTGAAAGGGGAAACAAACATGCATGAGACAAGTGCAAGAACACAGAAAAGAACACAAGAGAACTTCATCTAGAGTTGGGCGGTGACAAAGTCACCTATGTTAGAGTACATTGACTTAGGAGTCAAGTGAGATCACTTGATCATAGGTCGTACTCATCGTTTAAGCTTAAAATGGGCTTACCATTTTTCGTTGAAGTATCTTGATGTATTCACATCTTGTCGAGTTGCTTTGACTCATGACTTGGAGTAAAGCTACTCTAAGATGGAATAACATACCTTGGGTGGCGGTGTTGATCTTGATCATGTAGTTAAACTTGTGTGGGTTGCTCAAGGTTGATTTAGCCCATCAAGAGTTGGGAGCACCCTTTGGATTTTGAGTTCATCTACCTACATGGGTTAGTTTTCTCAAGGAAGAGCACTTGTGTATCCAACATGACAATCATGAAACTCAACATAGAATTTGTCAAAGGATATGTTTGAAAGGTTTCGTGTTTCCTTGTCATCAATCACCATTATGTAGAGACTTGATGATGTAGAGATTGCTCAATATGTGAGTGAATTGTAATCTCATAGCATTAGATTCATCCAAGTAACTACAAGGGTTAGATAACATGCAAAATGCAAATTTTCAAGACATAAGATAATCATCAAAATATTAAGTGATTAGTCATGAGCTCAAGTCTTGCATGTATCCAATGGAGTTCCTACTCCAAGTTTGAAACGTCAATAATGTTCAATTCACCTCTTAACCTGCAAAACACTTTCTCATCAAGTGGTTTCGTGAATATATCCGCTAATTACTTATCGGTGCGAACATGCTTAAGGTTTATGTCACCCTTAGCAACATGATCTCGAATAAAATGATGACAAACTTCGATATGCTTAGTTCGAGAGTGTTGCACGGGATTGTGAGCAATCTTGATAGCACTTTCATTGTCACAAAGCAATGGAACATGTTTCACATATATCCCATAATCTTTAAGAGTCTGTGTGGGAGTCCTAAGAAGCAGTCAAAGCGGCGGCGCAAGCGCCGCCCCAAATCATGCCTCACCAGAAATAACGATAACACAGACCCAGCGTTGGAGCAGGGCGAACCACTGCCGGACCACGGCAATACGGAGAATCAAACCGAACAAACCAATTCTGTCAAAGATAATAGTCTGGACGACACAACGCCGGACAGGCATCCGGAGCAGCAGAATGCCCGTCAAAGGCTTGTTGCCACCGCGAGGAGTCTGAAAAAGCAGCAGCAAAGGCTCAAGGCTGCGCAGGACACACTCCAAATCAGATGGAGTAAATTACTCAACACAGCAGCGAAGTACGGCGACAATCGCCCCACCAAGAGCTACCCAAAGTGGAAGTTGCTACCTGAATTCGATGAGGAGGCCTCAGATCCCTCACAACCAAAAATCAAAACAGCCACCTGGCCGGATAGACAACCTCATGGCCAACATAGAGCACGGCCGTAAACGCCGAATTTAAAAGCTCTCGGCCAGGTCAACAAAAGCCGCCCCCTAAAGGCGCCAGAGATGAACTGTCCAGCCTAAACAAAATTCTGGACCAAATATGTCAGGTCCATAGCACCCCTGGCAAACCAGCCAATCATACCCACAGAGAATGTTGGGTCTTCAAGCAGTCCGGCAAGCTCAATGCCGTACACAAGGGGGAGGATACACCAAGCGAAGATGAGGATGAGCCTCTCAAGGAAGACACTGGGGAACAAAAGAAATTTCCACCAAAAGTCAAAACAGTAAACGTGTTACACGTGATCAATGGCAGAAACAAAACGGCACTCCCAGAAAAATACGCCAGAAGGCCTATCACCGCGGAGTCCTGCCACTGGTCGTCTCAACCGATCACTTTCGACCATCGTGATTACTCAGCAAGTGTCCGGCGTGCAGGATTGGCTGCCCTGGTATTAGACCCAATAATTGACGGATACCACTTCACACAAGTCCTGATGGACGGTGGCAGCAGTCTAAACCTGATATACCAGAATACAATCCGCGAAATGGGGATAGACCCAACAAAAATTTGTCATAGCAATATTACCTTTAAAGGAGTAACGCCAGGCCCAGGGACTCGTTGCACGGGCTCCCTGCTACTAAAAGTTATATTCGGCTTCCCCGATAACTTCCGTAGCAAACATTTAACCTTCCACATCGCTCCGTTTCAAAGTGGCTATCAAGCACTACTCGGACGCGAAGCTTTCGCTCGCTTTAACGCAATACCACACTACGCTTCCCTCACACTCAAGATGCCCGGTCCACGTGGCATCATTACAGTGAACGGAAGTATTAAGTGATCTCTGCGCGACGAAGAGCGTGCGGCTGCCCTGGCAGCTGCACACTAAAAACGGCCTCACCAACTAAAGCATTTAGCAGGTCGTCACGACCTCGGACACGGTTAGACGAGTCCGGTGCATCCATATGCAATTTTTACCGGATCAATGATCACACCCCTATTACAAATACAAGGGGCTCAACGTGCACAGACAAGCGGCAATTCTTACTTACCTTGAATTATACATGCTTTCTTTAAAAAACTATCTTTTTGCGCGACAGCTTTTTCACCTAAGCTTCTCTCTTTTACAGATAATCATCGTGCTACACCCGTCCAGGATACGGCACAATGGAGACACAGGCGCAGACGTGTAGCAGGGACCCACTCCAAGGATTCTTTTTAGATTAAGACCCTGCGTAAACCTTTTTTACTGTCTCTTGTTGATACATATCCATCAAATTCTCAGCACAGTTGAGAAGGATGCTAGCGTCTTGGCATGTGGCCACATCAGAACAATGCACGTACCTGGACACAAGGGGCTTCTTATGAAGGGCACTATTTAGGCCCGGTTTATACCATAAAGACCGAATACCTTAGGGAGTGTTCGGCATCGCGAGTTTGGCCTTATATGCATCAGCTCCGAATCATTGTCTTTGGTAATATGTTGGGTTTGCCCGGCTCCTGTGTTTTGGTGCCTTATGTTCTGCTTTACCGGCTAAGGTAGCACCAGGAGAACTACTGCGATTGTGCCCTGATTCATCCGGACGAGCACCTCACTAGAGAAAGCCGAAAACTGACTGTCATGATATAGCGTGAGACTGGTCAACCACTCGGTGACCTATCGGAATGTTAAAAGTCCTCCGCCTTAACGAAGGGCCGTTTCCCGGCCAGGCATGTACGCACCCCGCGATTGGGAGAGTGCGGAGCCACCAGGGGCTATCTAGTGGCCCCACTGTCAAACTCCTATGGCTAAGTGAAAGTGTTAAAGCATTATAGTCTGGTTGCCTCGCTCGCTACGCTATCACCTCCTTAATAGGACCAAGACGTTGGGTTAAGTGTGAACATGCGTTTTTTGCGAACACCCCCGCATTTTATGCGTGGGAGTTGACGCCGACGTCTGCAATCTTTCAGGTTATACACAGGTATACATAAACGGCCGCACATGAGGCATCATACTACTTTCAGGCAAAAGTATAAAAATAACCTTATAAACAATTCATAAAAGCATTGTGCTTACAATGAAAATACATATCACTCAAACATAATATTTTTCGAGCACTGGGCCTCTATCAAACGAGCACCCTCGAGAACCTCCTCGAAATATTGCTCGGCAGCCACCCGGCCTATGGCCGATCCCTGCGCCGCAACAGTGGTAGCGTCCATCTCCGCCCAGTATGCTTTAACACGGGCAAAGGCCATCCGCGAGCCTTCTATGCACGCCGACCTCTTCATCGCATTAATGCACGGCACCGCATCAAGGAACTGCTGCACTAACCTGAAATAGCTGTTCGGCTTTGGTCTTTCCGGCCATAGCTGATCCACAACAGACCTCATGGCGAGTCCGGACAACCTATTCAGTTCGGCCCATTCGGCTAGCTGGTCAGTCAATGAAAGCGGACGCTCTGGAACGTGGAATTGCGTCCAGAACAGCTTGTCCACTTCACGATCTGTCTGACCTTGGAAGTACTTGGCCGCATCAGCAGCGCTCGCCGGCAAATCCATATATGCATTTGCCGAACTCCACAGCCGATCCAGAGGGGCATACCGAGGATCTCCGAACTTCCTCTGTAACATGAAGGGTTTCCCAGCCGCAATATCCTGGCTTCCCGCAGCTCCTCCTTCTTCGCTCTCATAGCAGAACAGGTGTCTTTGTCCGCCACCGCGGCCTTCTCAAGGTCCGTTGCCTTCGCTCGGTTTTCTTTTTCGAGGAACCAGCAATGGTCAGCAGTGTCTTTTAATTCTACGGCCATCTTGGCCATCTTCTCCAGGCTCTCGCAATGTACGGCCTTCTCGGCTTTCGACTCTTCGGCTGCCTTCAAAACAGCCGCATTACTAATCCTCGCTTGTTCCTTGGCTCGGGCAAGTTCCGCCTGCAAGGCTTCCACGGTGGCAGCTCCATCTGCAGTCACAACATATTAAAGATACTGGCATTATGCTGCTCTTACTATGTGGCATTCACCGGATAATAACACTTACCATGTGCCTCGTCAAGCCTCTTGTTAACAAGCTCGATGTCGGCGTCTGCCGCATCCAGTTGCCGTTTTAATTGGGCAAACTCCCTAGTCCGGCTAGCCACCGGAGCTTCCACCACCTGTACATAGAGGCAGTTTGGTTATTGCCTGGGAATATGATCCTCTGTTCGCCGCCGTTCTCGACGACAACCAGAGTCTCCAGGGGCTACTATCTACACAGGGCACACCTAACATGTGCAGTACTATCACATATTATCTCACATACCTCAAAGCCTATCAATAGACTCATAAAGGCTTCATGTAATTTGCTTTCGGCGGACGAGATTCTCTCCATCACCGTACCCATCAGCGTACGGTGCTCTTCCGAGATGGCCGCTCGCCCCACCAACTCCTTCAGAATGTCCGACAGCACACCAGACGGTGTCGGACTCTTTTGTATGCTCTCTTCGGGAGCCGGACACTGGGGACTTTGGGGGTCTACGGGATTATCTTCTAGCCTCACCGGATCCGGAGAGGCCCTCCGCGATGACACTTCGGGGTCGCCCGCTTCTGGAGCGGAGGAGTCCCGGGGAGGCGTTTCGCTCTCCATCATCTCTGGAAGATCCCCTGAAGATGAGCTCATTTGAGAGGGGCTGAGGCCCGAACTGCAAGATAGATGCGGTGGTTATTTTTTCAGAGGAAAAAGATAGCATACCCTTACTATTAAAATATTTTGCATCACTTACGACTCGTTGGAGGGCTGATCCCCACGTGGAATCTGTGCGGCAAAGGCACCCCCCAAGGCAGGACCCTCAGTGGGAGACCTCTCCTCCCGTTTGGAGGCTTCGGCTTCTAGATCCTCGGAAGCAGTCCTTTTCCTCCCCCGATCGTCCTCCTTCGTGGAGACGCTCGTTCCCTCGGTTGGAGCGGATAGCGATGGGGGCCCGCGTCCGCCCGTATTGTCTCCCTCGGTATCTTCCTTCAAGGGCTCCGGGCAAGGTGCGACCTTGAGCATCTTCTCCAATACTGGATTTTCCAAACCCTCGGGGAGGGGGGCCAAACACCGAATCATCTTCGCCTTTGTTAGCCAGTCCTGGTCAAAAAGCAAACTCTCAGAAATAACTTCAAATAAAAGACAGTGTGTTTGGCTAGAGGATTTCTTACTTGTTCGGCAGCGCGGTTACTGCTCAGGCCCACATCCTCGGTGATATCCGGACATTCCACTTGAGGTCCGAAGAATGACTTGTACATCTCCTCGTGCGTCAGGCAGAGGAAACTTTGAATGGCTCATGGTCCCTCTGGGTTGAACTCCCGGCGTTTGCAAGGCTGGACTTGACAAACCAGCATAACTTGTATTACCGCAACCAAATTAAAATCTCCCTCGAAGAGATCTCGGATGCGGCTTTGCAGTATAGGCACGTCCTTGGCTGGACCCCAGCTCAGACCCCTGCTAATCCATGACATTAGTTGTGGTGGGGGGCCCGGGCGGAATGCGGGGGCAGCCGCCCACTTGGCACTTCTGGGAGCCGTGACGTAAAACCACTCCCATTGCCATAATTCGGACACCTCTGGAAAGGAACCTTTCGGCCATGGAGCTCCTGCCATCTTGCCTATTGATGCACCTCCGCATGCTGCATGTTGCCCCTCGATCATCTTCGGTTGTACTTCAAAGGTCTTGAGCCACAGGCCGAAGTGAGGGGTCACACGGGGGAAGGCCTCACACACGACAATAAATGTCGTGATGTGGAGAAAGGAGTCCGGAGCTAGATCGTGGAAATCTAGCCCGTAATAGAACATCAAGCCCCTGACGAAAGGATCCAGAGTGAGGCCTAGACCTCGGAGGAAGTGGGATACGAACACAACGTTCTCGTTGGGTTCGGGAGTAGGGACGACCTGCCCTCGAGTAGGCAGCCGATGCGAAACCTTGGCGGTCAGGTATCTGGCCTGCCTCAACTTCTTAATGTCCTCTTCTGTCACGGAGGAGGGCATCCATCGGCCTTGAGGGCTGAATCCGGACATGATTGAATACCCGGAGCACCTAACCTGGGCTTTGGGTGTTAGAACTCGAGGCAGAGGAAGGGTTCGATTGAGCATGAGAGAGAAAATGCAAAAACCCCGTCCCTTTATAAAGAGGATGAATATCAAGCGTCCTCTCCGTAGCCGTTTAGGACTTGCCTATAATCTAGGAGTCCTAGACACAGTTGGGTTACCCATGATCGTATTAATGAGAATCCCGTAATTGGGGGAACACGATCTCCGCTTCGGCAAGACGTGTCACGAAACCGCCTCGCGTTATGTGTGGAGCTGGTTAAAAGAAACGGTTCGAATAATCACCGGGCCATGACGTAACATCATGCTACCAAAACAAGCCAGCAAATTAGATCTGCGAAGGCGTTATTCTCTCTGCGGTGGAATGTGGAATTTATTTTGCAGGGTCGGACACTATCCTCGTATTCGACTTCTTCTGTGATGTATTCAGAGAAGGAACCTACCTTGCAATGCTGAAGACAGTACTACGCGTCGGACTCGTCGTCATTGAAGCCTGGTTCAGGGGCTACTGTGGGAGTCCTGGATTAGGGGGTCTCTGGACAGTCGGACTATCTCCATTGGCCGGACTATTAGACTATGAAGATACAAGATTGAAGACTTCGTCTCATGTCCGGATGGGACTCTACTTGGCGTGGAAGGCAAGCTAGGCAATACGTATATGGATATCTCCTCCTTTGTAACCGACCTTGTGTAACCCTAACCCTCTCCGGTGTCTATATAAACCGAAGGGTTTTAGTCCGTAGGACAACAATCACAACATACAATCATACCATAGGCTAGCTTCTAGGGTTTAGCCTCTCTGATCTCATGGTAGATCTACTCTTGTAACACCCATATTATCAATATTAATCAAGCATGACGTAGGGTTTTACCTCGATCAAGAGGGCCCGAACCTGGGTAAAACTTCGTGTCCCTTGCCTCCTGTTACCATCCGGCCTAGACGCACAGTTCGGGACCCCCTACCCGAGATCCGCCGGTTTTGACACCGACTGTTTGGGTCATCCAGAGTAATTGAGCACAACATGAACCCGCAGCAATGTATTCCGCTTCAGCGGTGGATAAGGATACCGAGTTTTGTTTCTTGTGAGACCAAGACACAAGAGATCTACCAAGGAATTGACAAGTACCCGAAGTGGACTTCCTATCAACCTTGTCACCGGCATAGTCCGAGTCGGAGTAGCCAACAAGATCAAAGGAAGTTCTCTTTGGATACCAAATGCCAAAATTTGGTGTATGTATTAAGTATCTCACTATCCTTTTCACGGCCTTAAGATAACATTCCTTAGGAGCAGCTTGATATCGTGCACACATGCACACACTTAACATGATATCGAGACGTGAAGCACATAGATATAATAATGAACCAATCATAGAGCGATAAACTTTTTGATCAACCGGTTCACCATCTTTGGTCAAATCAAGATGTCCACTAGTAGGCATGGGTGTAGTCATACCTTTGCATTCTTGCATATTGAACTTCTTGA